>NC_061866.1:4243409-4551136 GCF_907164915.1 Impatiens glandulifera
GCTGCCAAGTACTATCAAAATATTTTAAACATAATGTTTTATTTTAAAAGATGCTTGACACGAAAACCAAAGTTGAAACCATCAAATCTCGAGCCATCCTAGGTCCCCTGTATTGCCACGTGTCCACCAAACGCGTGATAATTTACGGAAGGATTTCCCGAGGGTTACAAATGCCCTCAGAAATGAAAACCCGAGTTTGGTGCTTAATTACACGTGAGAAAGGGTTGCGACGTTATGTCTAACGTGTCCGTAAATACAGTTTCTACTTTAAATATTTAGGCAATTTTTTGAAAGTATTTTACATTTATTTTAATCCATTTATTTTGTCAAATCCTAATACGTCTAAAATGTCTAACTTGTACATTAAAACTAGATTTAAAGGTAATAATAATTATTTACTTTTATACGACCTAACAATGAGTCCCTTACAAACTTCAGCATTTTCTACTGAGTTTCGTGTACAAGTCGCCGCCTAATTTAACTCTGTGAAAAAAATTAGGAAAGAATTAATAAATTAAAGCTTGGTAGTCTTTAGATTTTTAGCTTTTTTTCTTTTATTTTTTTAGATATTCTTTTTTGGTTCGATGTTTATTTACGTATGGAAAAAGGAATCGGCGCTATGACCTGTACGTCCATCTGAATGGTTAGTCTCTACTATATAGCTACTAGTTACATAACCACATTGTACACCATTTTATTTGAAGAAATCTAAATTAAATATGTTTTGAAATAAAATCAATTCATAGTCTAGCTCAATGGTTATGCCGAATTACATTCCTAAATTATGCTTCTACAATTCTTAATGTATTATTAGAAAGTAGACTAAAAAATTGTATAGAAGCATACATGTTAATGAGATGATTGAAAATGATCAAAACCTTAAATTATTTCAAAAATTAATGTTAGTGCACATAAATGTTGGAAATAATTTATAGATCACCTATGAATTTTCCTTATAATTTTTGGAGCTCTATAATGCAAGTAATGGATACAACAAGGTAGGAAGAATAGTAAATAATATTCAAATGACCCTAAACTATAATGTTTATGTTTATTAAATCTAGAAATATTTCAAGTCATTTTACATTTGAAAATTGAAAACTTATGTTGGATGTAGGGGAAACCACTTGGTTGGTTATAGAGTTAGGCTATGGTCTATCGATTAGAAACCAAGTTAATCTGCACATTATCGGTTGAACTAAATATTTTGCATTCTAGATATTAACCCACATGTGCAACAAGGTAATTGACTACCAACAACTAACACAATAATATAACATAAACAAAATAGTTAGATAAAAATAGAAACACCAAATGATCTGTAAAAAAAACTTTTGTAAAGTAATTAAAATTAAAACAAGCACAAACATAGAAAATATCAATTGACATACAATATTAGATTAACTCTTTAAATCAGATTATATTAAAGTTTATGAATTACAAGAAAAATTGAGATAAACTAGGGGATTACATAATTTTTAATGCCCTCTAGTAAAACTCCTAAATTAAACCTAAGCCTAGTTAGGGTTACTTACACGATTGAAGATTACGCTAATGATGGGCGATCAAAGTTATCCTCTCAATGAGAGTTCCCGCAATGCTCCATTCGCCACTTCACTTCAACTTTTTTTTATTAAAATAGATAGTGTTATGAAGTCAAAATAACCTTAGGTTCTCTCTTATACAAAATCTTGGATGTCTCTTAGTGAATAATTAACTCTTTATTCTAAATGCAAAAGAGGTTGGAGATTTATTAATTTTCTAATGTGGGACAAATGCATTTTCTTTTCTATTTATAGATGCAAGAGAGGTTAAAGATTCATTAGTTTTTTAATGTGTGACAAATATATTTTCTTCTCTATTTATAGATGAAAGAGAGGTTAGAGAATCATTAGCTTTCCAATGCAGAACAAATGTATTTGTCTATCTATTTATCCTTCATTCATTTATTGTGTACTAGACAAGAGAGAAAAATTAGTGATCGAGAGTTTTGTGAGGTGTGTTTGAGTGTAAACACTTGATATAAATGACAAGTCTAACCAATGGCATCCCTCTATCTAAGTTGACTAAAGGCGTCAACTACGACAACTGGAATGTGCAAATGAAAGCCATTTTCGGCTCCCAAGATAACTGGGATGTGGTCAAGACTGGGTATGAGGAACAGAAAAACATAAATGGGTATTCAAATGCCCAACTGAACACGTTAAAATTCGTTCAAGCTAATGATAGGGAGACTCTATATCTACTATACCGATATATCTACGAATTTGGATTTGAGAAGATAGTTGACGCAAAATATTCTAAAGTAGCATGGGATATAGTCGAAATAGCAAATAAAAGAGACGAACAAGTGAAGCAAATCCAGCTTCAAACCCTAAGGGGTGATCTGGAAAACATGAGGATGAAAGAGTCTAAAAGTGTATCCGAGTTCATTACTCGGGTGGAGACCGTGGTGAACAAACTGAATCAAAATAGTGAGAGTCTTTCATCAAACCGAGTTGTTGAAAAGATTCTAAGGTCATTAATAAATAGTATCGAAAATATCGTGTGTGCAATAAAGGAATCCAAGGATCTATCAACGCTCACCTTTGAAGAGCATGTTGTATCCTTAAAAGCGCATGAGTAAAGAAGGAAAAATAAGAAAAGGGAGTCCCTTGAAGAGGCTCTCTAGGCGAAAGAGACAATAAAAGAGAAGAAAATGCTCTATGTTCAAACTACAAGAGGAAGAGGAAGAGGCCTAGGTGGTAGAGAAAGAGGAGGATGAGGAAGTGAGCAAGTCGGTCGACAAAATGGGCATGGCCGAGGTCAATCTCGAGGTGGCTGGACAAACACAAACAATAATATTAAGTGTTATAACTGTGGAAAGTGTGGGCATGTTGCCAAGGATTGTTACTCGATAAATACTACACTGCGAAAATATGGGTTATATTTCCAAAGATTGTAGATCCGAGAACAAAAAGGAGGAACCAGAAAACTTCTTTGCTGAGAAAGAATATGAAGGATTGTTGTTGTTCATAAAAATTTCAGAAACCGAGATCAAATCGAGCTACTCTGATAACTCGTTTTGGTACTTGGACACTAGCGCAATTAACCACATTTGTGGTGACGATAGATTATTTAAAATACTCTCAAAGGTGGAGTCTGGATCTATTTCTTTCGGCGATACTTCAAAAGTAGTCATCAAAGGTCGAGGAACGATCAGGTATCAATAGAGAAATAGGAGAATCGGAGAGATCAGAGATGTTTACTACCTACATGATCTCAAAAGCAACAGGAACAGTTGATGGAGAAAGGGTACTCGGCTTTGATGAAGGACCGATAACTACAACTAAAATATAAACTTGGGAGGCTCTTGCCCATGTAGAAATGAAGAAAAACGCATGTAAAAACTTGAGCTTAAAATAGTTAAAGATAAATATATGCAACTTGATTTAGAGGAATAGGCCATGAAGTGGTATTATTAGTTCGGTCATCTTCACTTCGGAGGTTCGAACAAGCTGGTGAATAAGGAGATGGTGCTTGGACTGCCTAATATTATATTCGAAAAGAGGTTTTGTGAAGAATGTGTGATCAGAAATAAGTCGATGACTTCTTTACCAAGTAGTTCTGAATACCGAGCAAATGAGCAATTTGACTGATCCATATTAATTCAAAGTGATGGTGAAGAAAAAAACAAGCAAAGTCATTGAACATGTCTGATCTGATAGAGGAGGTTAGTTCACTTCTACTAATTTCAAAAAATACTACGAAGAACATGGGATCAAGCGTTTCTTGACTGCGCCATATTCTCCGAATCAAAATGATGTAGCAAAACGAAAGAACCGAATTATTCTTGATATGGTTTGATCTATGTTGAAAGGAAAAAATATGCCGAAAAAGTTTTGGGCAAGGGCGGTGTAGTGCACAATCAATGTGAAAAATAGATGTCCATATGCAAAGCTAAGAGAGAAGATGCCTCAGGAGATTTAGAGTGGTAGGAAGCCGAATGTATTTCATCTCAAGGTGTTCGGTAGTATGACCTATGGGTAAGTACCAAGTCAGCACGTGACAAAATTAGAAGATCGAAACAAGAAGTGCATATTTATCGGGTATGATAAAAAATATAAGGCATATAAATTGTTTGATCCTGTTAACAAGAAGGTAGCGGTGAGCGGAGAAGTTCACGTGGAGGAATCAATGGCATGGAACTAGAGTAATTCGATTGAGGAATAAACAAATTCGGAGTTTGTTATGCCTTTGATATTAGCAACCACCAAGCTTTCAAAAGATGAATTTAAGCCTCAGAAACCTAGAATGAGAAGTATGTGTGAGATATATGACACTGCAAATGAAATCCGCATTGTATGTTTCTTGACCGACTTAGAAGATTTGAATTTTAATAAAGTTGTACAAGACAAGAAATGGATATCAACTATGGATGAAGAAATTGGGGCAATTAAACACAACAAAACTTTGGAGCTGGCTGACCTTCCTAAAGGAGCTTGACCCATTGGATTAAAATGGGTGTACAAAAAATTGAATGTTAAGAGAGAGGTTGATCGTTATAAGGCTCGACTTGTGGTGAAGAGTTATAAAAAAAAGGAGGGAATCAATTATGATGAAGTATTTGCTCCTGTCACGAGAATAGAGTCAATCAGACTTCTAATCTTGTTAGTTGCTCAGAACCAATGGTCGATTCTACAAATGAATGTAAAGTCAACCTTTCTAAATGTAGTGTTGAAGGAGGAGGTGTATGTCGAGAAACCACTTTGGTATTGGAGGGGATGAAAGAAGGCGTTGAAATTGAGAAAATCCCTTTACGGTCCGAAGTAGGCTCCTCGTGCCTGGAATGAGAGAATTCATGAGTATTTCAAGAAAAATGGGTACGAGCAATGTCCGTATGAGAACGCATTGTACACAAAGAAATCATAAAATGATATGATGTTAGTCGCTCTCTATATCAACGACCTCATATTCACCGGAAGCAACGTAAAAATGATTAAGGAGTTCAAGGAGGTAATGTAGAAAGGGTTCGAGATGACATCCTTACGTCAGATGAAATATTTTCTTGGCCTAAAAGTAAAGCATTTGGAGAAAGGGATTTTTATATCCCAAGAAAGGTACATGCTTTAAATTTTAAAGAAGTTTAAAATGGAGGACTGCAATTTGGTTTCTACTACAATGGAATCAAGAACTAAACTCAAAGTTTGGTGGAGGAGAACGAACTAATATTAGGAGATATCGAAGCTTAATCAGAAGTCTAAGTATGTTACAAGCACGAGACCCGACCTAATGTTGAGTGTTGTGATAGCAAGAAGATTCATGGAGGATCTAGGCTATACATATTGGAAGGCATTGAAGAGAATTTTGAGATATGCTCGAGGAACCCTTTCACTTGGTCTTTTCTATTCAAAATCAGATGACTACCGATTAGTGGGTTACTCGAATAGTGATTGGTGTGGTGATGTTGATGACAGGAAAAATACTCTGGGTTATGTATTCCTACTCGGGAATACGGCTTTTACTTGGTTATCAAAGATGCAGCGTATTGTAACTTTATCGACCTACGAGGAAGACTATGTGGCGGCCTCTTAGAGTGTGTGTCATGTAGTCAGGCTTTTAAAATTACTAAGGTATTTGAGAGTGATCCGAGATCAATGGACTATGATCTAAGTTGATAACAATTCGGCGATCGAGTTGGCAAAGAATCTAGTTAACCACAGAATGAGAAAGAACATCGATATCCGCTTTTATTTCATCCGAGAACAAGTCATAGAATGAAATATTGAGCTGAAGCATGTTGAAAGTCGAGCTCAAGTCGCTGACGTATTCACCAAGCCACTATCGACCACACTATTAGAGAGTTGTAAAAAGTTGATTGAAATGAGAGATAGAAAGAGTATTTAAATTTAAGGGGGGATTTATTGAATAAACTTAAATTAATATGTTTTTTGTTTTTGATGTTTAGTATTTCTAGAGTAATAATAATGGTTTTAGGGATGAGTGGGA
Organism: Impatiens glandulifera; assembly: GCF_907164915.1. Classification (NCBI taxonomy): domain Eukaryota; kingdom Viridiplantae; phylum Streptophyta; class Magnoliopsida; order Ericales; family Balsaminaceae; genus Impatiens; species Impatiens glandulifera. The sequence continues at coordinate 4,249,398 of NC_061866.1, forward strand.
TAATAAGAGAGTTGAGTGGAAGACCTATTCAATATGCACAATAATTTATTTTGTCATTTCAAGAGTAAGCATACGAAGAGTTGATGCTTTCTTATAAAGACTTGTAAAAATTCATTTAAGATGAACCAGAAGAATAAATATTTTGTCATCTTGTTATCAATCCAATGAACCTCACAACAACTCAAAACAAAAAAAAAACGAAACCATCACTGTTCAAAAATGGCAATTTTTCTTTTCGGTTCCTCCTTCTCTCTAGCTCTCCTCCTTTTCGAAATGATCTCTGGAAGTTATTAAAGCCAGCTCGGTATCAAGCCTCTCGCCAAATAGTCTAAATCCCCCAATTTTTTTCACTAGGAGAAAAAGGGATTTCTGTAATGAAATTCAGTAACGGTTGTATACAGCCGTTACAAATGTATTTATTTCAGTAACGGCTGCATATAACCGTTACTGATATATTAGATCAGTAACGGCTTTTAGATAAATAGCACCTTTACAAATATCTTATTAGTTCTTCATTTTTTAAAGAAGTTAGTAAACCGTTACAAATGTATAGAGCTATCTGTAACGGCACCTTGTTATAACCGTTACAAATACTCGATTAAAAAAACGTTAAAGAGAAGGCGTATCTGTAACGGTTTACTCATAAAACCGTTACAAATGTATAGAGCTATCTGTATTGGCACCTTGTTATAACCGTTACAAATACTCGATTAAAAAAACGTTAAAGAGAAGGCATATCTGTAACGGTTTACTCATAAACCGTTACAAATGTATAAAGCTATCTGTAATGGCACCTTGTTATAACCGTTACAGATACTCGATTAAAAAAACGTTAAAGAGAAGGCATATCTGTAACGGTTTACTCATAAAACCGTTACAAATGTAAAGAGCTATCTGTAACGGCACCTTGTTATAACCGTTACAGAAATCTTTTCTAGCGATTCGTTTTCTGGGAGTATTATCTGTAACAGCTTACGAAAGTGCCGTTACAGATACTCATTAATAAACTTCCTCCAGACGCTTTTTTTCCCTTCTTTCTTCTCTCTTTCTTCTCCGCGCTCCCGTCGTTTCTTCATCTCCGCAGCCGTCCGTTGAAGTCGTCGTCGTCGACCAGTCGCCGTCGTCGACCAGTCGCCGTCAATCAGGTAAGGTTTCTTCTTCTATCTCTTCCGCCTCCCCTTCAATCCGTTCTCCTCCGCCGCGCCGCCAGTTCCGCCTCCCCTTCAATCAATCACGCGCCCTGCAATTAGAAGGACCCCGTCGCCGTTGCTTCCGTGAAAGAAGAATCCGCTGAAGAATACAAAGGTATAATAAACTCCTCCTAATCCCCTGCATATGACTATTGTATACAAAAGATTTATTTCTGTTTCTATTTGATTACAAAAGAATCTGCTGCTTTCTGTTTGAATTCTTGATTTGGTCTGATTTCTGTTTCTGTTTGAATTAGTCGCTTTCTATTTGATTACAAAAGATTCGTTTAGTGAATAGAAAACCTTCTTAATCTTTTAGTGCATTTGATTACAAAAGGTTTAATGAATAGAAAACCTTTCTGTTTGATGAAATAACGTTTGATTTTTTTAGGCATTTGATTAAGTTTAAATTAGTTAGGATGAACATGTGTATAATGATAGGTTTGAAGTCCAAAAACAGTTTGCAATTGATTGAGATCTTTTGATTTTGATGAACAATGCAAATATTATGATTGAGATCTTTTGATTTTGATGAACAGTGCAGATCTTCATGTTTGACATGAGTGAATTTATTTATGATAGATTTTGTTTGAAGACTTGTGTGAGAAGAGTTGATCCATTAATAAAATATATGTAATGAGTCATAGTTGATGAATTTCTCCCTTGTTTGTTCTTCTCTTCCTAACTTTTTCAAACACAAGTGTTATTGATAGAAATGATGGATAATCGTGACTAAGTCAATGTTAAGTTGAATGAATAAGTCTAGCATAGTCATGAGAAATCGAATAAGAAAAGATGAAAGCTTTTGAAAGTTTTTTTTAATGCTTAGTTAAAGAGATTTGTACCCTCAACTATAATGGCTGAAGATACATAATAAGTTTGATTTTTCTCATAGATTGCGTTTTGTGTTCTGTGTTCAGGTTCTTTTGTGTAAAACATGAATTAAACTAAACTGCTTTCTTTGTTTATCTTTCCTTTTCTTTATTTTAGTACAAGTTATATTTTAGGCAAACATGATTGTGGTAGTCACTTTTCATTTTTATATATTCTCTTTTTTGAAATTTGAAGACTCTCTGTCGTTGATTGAAATTGTTGTTGCTGCTTCTACCGCCGCTGTCTTTCGTCGATATACAAGTTAGTCTTCAAATTCTTTTATCTCTATGTTATTGCATTATTGGATTATTTGCATGTTAGGTTACTGTATTATTGTTAGATTATTTGATGTTAGGTTAGATTGTTGGTTAATTATATTTGAGATTAAGTTAGATTATTGGAATGTTAGATTATTGGAATGTTAGATGATTGGAATGTTAAATTATTGGAATGTATGTTAGATTATTGGATTATTTGTATGTTAGGTTATTGGAATGTATGTTAGATTATTGGAATATATGTTAGATTATTGGATTATTTTTATGTTAGGTTATTGGAATGTATGTTAGATTATTAGAATGTATGTTAGATTATTGGATTATTTCTATGAATTGTATGTTGATTAGGTTATGATAGTTGATTGAATTATAAGTTAAATAATTAAAATAGTTAGGTTTATGATTCATTAAGAAATAAATAACTTTATTTGACTTAGTAATATTTTGTCTAGTCCCAATGGAAGTTCCTGACAAAACATAGATGACTATACTTCGTACTGATCCAAAATATATCGAGGGGGTTGACAAGTTTATAGAATTTGCTGAAAAATCCACGGGTAGATCTTTAATTGCATGTCCTTATGTAAAGTGTGCAAATCGAATATATGAGAATAAACTTATTGTTAGAACTCATCTGATTGTATTCGGCATCATACAAAACTATGGATTTTGGTATTTTAACGGGGAACATAGAATTGAACATGAGAGTGTAATTGCTGCTAGTGAGAGTGATGAAGATGAATCAGATGATGAGCTTGTAGAAGAACCGATGAATGATGTACAACAGAATAACGAGACTAATATCATCGATGAACCTGTTGACGTTTGTGAGGATCACCTAATGGAAGATATTATCGCTGATTTGTACCCTAATGACAATGATCATCCTAGTGAAAATGACCATCCCGTTGATGATGCTAAGGAATTTTACAAATTGTTGGATGATTCGAAACTACCTTTGTACAAAGGTTCTCGTATTTCCAAAGCCTCCTCTATTCTAAAACTTCTTCACGTAAAAAATGTAGGTTAGTGGACAAACACGTTATTTGATTTATTGTTGGGATTATTGACGGATGAAATTTTACCAGTTCCTAATTAGTTGCCAAAATCGTATTATGAGTGCAAGAAATTCATTACAGACATGGGTCTATCGTACGAAAAAATTGATGCGTGTAAGAATGTGTTACACTTTAAATTATGACCGAGCCTTTCAAGTTCTTTAATTCAAGAAACGGGTTCTTGATGATGGAATTCAACACTCAAGCCCAGCGGACATAGATTGAGAGGAGAATTCGAGGTTAGGGAGAGAAGAGCCGAAGGGGAGGAGAGAAATACCACTAGATTACACCTAGCGGTCCAAGAAGGGGGAGGAGGGCCGAGAGATAACTTAGAGCACCAAGTTCCAAAATATTCAATTCATAACCCCAAAAAGTGGGGTGGGCATCAGTATTTAAAGAGGCTGGTTTACCCAAAAGTATTCGGTTACAACAAACTTCTAAGATAACAGAATTCGGTTTCAAGAGAAAATAAACAAAACAGAATTATTCCATAAAAAACATAAATTGGCCCATATGCACACTTGGGCCGAGGGACGGATGCATAAGGTATTTTAGGACCGAGGTTTTTGATGAACAGACCGTAACATAATCTCCCCCTTCGAGGTTTATCGCCCTCGACGAAAAGAACGTGGACTGGTCAGCCTATAATATGCACCTTCAACTTCAAAACTATTGCTTCGGTCGGGCTTCGGCACATTCAGCAAGGGTCGCAGCATAAGACCGTATTTTCTCAAAAAACTTTCGGCAGAATCGCTTCAGTAGTGGAACTGGCCGGGTCCTTGCGGTCTTTTGTGCTGCCGGGTCGCTTGCCACTCCGCCCCTGTCTAGAATTTATGTGCACCCAAGGTCGAGTTTTTCAGTGTTTAGAGCTGGTCTTGGTTGCTGCAATGTCCCCAGCGCCTGATGCAAAAATAGTTTCTTCCAACTTCGATTAAACTCCATACTTGGCTCAAAAATTCAGGCCAAGTCTTTTCCCCGAACCAGCATAACAACAGCATCGAATGAGCCATAGCTTCTAATTAGATCGTTAGGAATATCTTCTAAGGTCATTGCCGCAAGTGAAACAGTTTGGCCTTCGGGCTTACTCTTTACTTGCATTTTGGAAGCAACAATATATTCATCTAAGGTCTTTTCCAGCTGGTTTCCATGCATCAAACTGGCCTGCGACCGAGGAATCCCTTGTAGGACCGTGGTTCTGTCTTGCTTATCATAGGATAGGGTCAGCTTTTCAAAGTCCCAAGAGGACGGGCCTAGAGTAATCAGCCATTCAATTCCCAACACAATATCATATCCGTCCATGTAAATTACCTTCATTTCTGTTTGGTATTCATTGCCTTCCATCGACCACCTTAAGTCCTTGCAAACACTAGAACATAACACATTAGATCCATCAACCACTCTAACCGATTGCACCTGGGTTTCTATGCTTTTATGGTCTATTTTCTCCAAAATCCTGCTATTGATAAAATTGTGGGTGATGCCTGTATCGATCAAGATCACCACCGGCAGGTTCCCAACTTTGCCAAGAATCTGGAGCGTTTGGAAAGCTTTAGACCCGGTCAAGGCATGTAAAGATATGGCTGGTTCCTGTTCAAATAGTGGATGGTCTGAATAAATATTTGAAGTCTGGGAAACTTGTAAGTTTTGGTGCTAGATCTAAGGGTAACTCCAGACAGAAACGCTTGAAGAAACAGAGCTGGGTCAAGGCAAAGAAGATTGTCAAACGTGACTGGATTAGAAACAATGTCAAGGGTCATGGTAAGTTGGATGTTCAGAAAGTGGATCAGCTGGTTCATATATCTGGTCATCATGAGAAAGCAAATATGAATGTGAATGTTGGAAATGTGAAGGCAGGCAGGTTGTCTTATAAGCAGGTGGCTAAGAAAACCAATGGGTTGGGATTGAATAAAAAGAAACAGCTAAGGCAAGTCTGGGTTCAAAAGAGAGCTAGGACTGGGCAAGGTCAGGGCCAGGGTCAGTATTCATGTAAGTTCAATCATGCGAATGGTGATGAACTTGGTCGAACTGAACGAGGAAATCAAAAACGAAATTCCATGAACAAGAACTGTGATTATTCTATGCAGGATTGGGTATCTCCTGGTCAGGACTGTAATGTCTTTAATCAGGATCGTGGATCCATTTTTCAAGGGGATGTGAATGCTCGGGATGATGGGGTGATGAATCTAGCTCAGAAGTTGTCTAGTGAAAAGGAGATCTCTGTTCTAAGGTCTTCTACCCCATGCAAAATCTCATCCAAGCTAGAGATTATCCTAGAGCCTGATTCCTTGGATCTTAATGTTGCTAATTTTGACAGTAATCCAAATTCTGTGAATCACAATTTTTCTTCAGCCCTTAATGACAAGATGAGACTTCCAATTAATGTTTTTGACCAAGGACCTTCAAGAGCGGCTAAGGATTCAGTCTATATTGTTGATTGTGATGCTGAGAGGACTGAGGAATGCTCAATAATCGACCGGATTAGTGTCAATCATAGGTCTGATGTTAAAGCTTGGACTGGAAGTGCTCCTGAGGATATTCAGGTTAATAATACTGGTAATGATAAATATAATAGCAGAATTGGGCTTCAACAGGTTCTAAGCAGTAATGATTTGACTGAGTTACTCGTTAGAGAACGCCATACAGCAGGTCCTGAAGCGATAGAGCCTGAATTTGATCGGTCTGAATCAAATTTTTCTGTGTTGATTGTCTCCAAAACAACTATTATTGGTATTACAGGGTCAACAGAGGTCCAATTTGATGAATCTGGAATTGCAAAGTATGACTTGGATCGGCTTGGAATAGCAGGTTCTGGTTTGACAGTCTTCAAGGCAGTTGAGGATGGTTTGTCTGGTCCAGCAGGGATTGAATATAATGGGTCTGGTTTGGCAAATCGGTATGCGACGGTTGGTTCTAAATTGGCAGTTTCAAAGTCTGGTTTGGTTGGTTTTTCTGGTTTAACAGGTCTTGGTTGTGTTGGGTCTAATGGGTCTGATAAGCCCACAAGGGTGGATTCTGGGATTGATGGGTTTCTGAATAATTTAGCTAGGTTTTCTGGTTCAATTGCTGATCTTGCTGGGTCTGAATCTGGTGGGGTTAAGTTGGCAGTATCTTCGTTGGCTGACTCTAAAGATGATGTGGCTAGTGTGAATGTTGTTGTTTCAGCAAATCAGGCTCCTAATAGTAGTGAGCAAACTGCTATTGGTCTGATGGGTGATTGTAATTTCAATAAGATTTATTCTAGTCTCCACCATTATGCAAATCAAACCGTGGCCATCGAGGACAGCAAAGACTCCTATGGATTTTCTGAAAGTGAAAGCAGTGTTGAAGGGGATCATAAAATGGATGTTCTTAATAGCCATGAGGACAGTGAAATTCAGGAGTCTAACCCGTATATCCATTCATGAATATTATGACATGGAATATACGGGGCCTCAATGATCCCATTAAAAGCAAGGAAATTCGGAAGATCATTGATGAGCAGAAGCTTGTTATTTTTGGTATTCTTGAAACAAAGGTGAAGGAACGCAACGTTGATCGCATCAAAGGTCTTTGTATGGACATAAATTGGAATTTGTTACACAATTCTAACAATAGGACCGGCAGAATTTGGGTAGCTTGGAACAGTGATGTGGCTGATATCAAGATGATTTATTCTTCTGATCAAGTCATAATGGTTGAAGTCAAAAACAAAGTTGATGACAATCTCTTTCGTTTGGCTATTGTTTATGGCTGTAACTCGGGATCGGATAGAAGGATTTTATGGAACTGTTTGAAATCTAAGATTGATGATGATCATCCTTGGGCTGTTATTGTGGACTTCAATGTTACTAGATTTGAAAATGAGAGGAGCCCTGAATCCGATATCACTCAAGACATGATTGACTTTAATGAGTGTATTCGTGATATTGGGTGTGTTGAACCGACTAATTCCGGAAACTTGTTTACTTGGTCCTCCATGAGAGGTGATGAGCATATTAGAAGGAGCAGGATTGATAGAGGTCTTATTAATTCGACTTGGGCTACTAAATATCCTAGAAGCCATGTTCATATTCTTAACCCGGGAATCTCTGATCATTGTCCACTTAAGCTCTATTGGGAGAAGGAGAAGAAAGTGAAACGCCCCTTTAAAATTTTCAACTTTTGGATGGAAAATGATAAGTTCAAGGACATTCTCAATGAGGTCTGGAATAATCATGTGGACGGCTCTAATATGTTTCGAGTGTCAAAGAAATTGAGGCTTCTTAAAAACCAACTTATTAAGTTTGACCGCAGAAAATTCAGCAACATATCAAAAAGGGTCATGGCTGCAAGAGCTAATCTTGAGGAGGTTCAATCCCGATTTCTTCATGATGACATTGATGATCTTCTTCGGGAGGAGGAAAAATCTGCCCTTGCAAAGTTTAGAGAGCTCAATTCTATGGAGGAGAGTTTCGCGAGACAAAAGTCGAGACAGAATTGGGTCTCTCTTGGGGACAAGAACACAGCTTTCTTCTACCGTAAGTGTTCATCTAGGAATCTTCGGAACAGTGTCCAAAGACTTATGAAGGATGACGGGGATTTTGCGCATGGACAGGATCAAATTCAGGATTTGGCTGTCCAATTCTATCGTGGTCTTATGGGTACTAAAACCGGGCAACATCTCATTCATCTCAATACTCTATATCAGATTGTTGACAAAAGAATTACTGCTGAGGATAGTCGGGATCTTGTTAGAGTTGTTTCGAGAGAAGAAGTTAGAAATGCTCTGGCTAGCATCAACGGCAATAAGAGCCCCGGGCCTGACGGTTTTAATGCGGAGTTTTTTAAAGCTAATTGGGGTATTGTGGGTAATGACATTACAGAGGGGGTGCTTGAATTCTTTCGTAATAGGAAAATGTTGACCCAATGGAATGTTACTGTGCTTAATCTTATTCCCAAAAACTTCGTGCCCGAAAAAATACAAGATTTTCGTCCCATTTCCTGCTGTAATGTTGTGTATAAAATTATTTCTAAAATTCTCTCTAAGCGCTTTCAAAGAGTTATTTCTAAGATAGTGAGTCTAGGACAATCTTCTTTCATACCCGGTAGGTCTATATCGCATAACATCCTTCTAATGCAGAATCTTCTTAAGGGTTATGGGAGAAGGAAGATTTCTCCTCGAGTTGCGTTTAAAATTGATATTCGTAAGGCATTTGATTCCGTTAAATGGGGAACTATTCATGACTTTCTTGTTGTTTCTGGTTTTCCTAGAATTTACATTGATTGGATTATGCAGTGTGTCTCTACCTCCCACTTTGTCGTTTGCGTTTATGGTGTACACGGGGGCTATTTCAAGGGCGAAAATGGTGTGAGGCAGGGCGATCCTCTCTCTTCTTATATCTTCGTGTTGATCATGGAGGTCTTTGAGAGTGTCTTAACGAAATTCCGAAAGAATCGCCATTACACTTTCCACCCTTTCTGCGAAGAGGAGAAGATCACTCATTTATGTTTTGCAAACGACTTGTTCTTACTTGCTCATGCCGATGTTGAGACCATTAAAACTATAAAAGATGCGCTTAACTTCTTTTCTGATGTTACAGGCTTATCAATTAATGTAGATAAAAGTGCAGCGTTCTATGGCGGTGTTGATGATGAGACAAAGGCTAGGATACAAGACATTATGGGCATCCCCGAGGGTTCGTTTCCGGTTCGTTATTTGGGCATTCCACTCACAACAAGACAGATTCAAATTGTTCATTGTGGGCCGCTCATTGAAAAAGTAAAAAACGTCGTTATGGGGTGGGCAGCCAAGAAGCTTTCATACGCGGGAACTCTCCAGAAGGTTCAATTAGCGAGAGTTACCTTGTGAATGAGAGTATGAGCATATGTGCCCGATATTTGGAGGATCAAGAATCACGAGATGCCTCGATACAAACTAGTACAACATTGTCCATATTCTTTGCTATAGAAGAGTTATCTAATGGCACGTCCTACACATACCAACCAGGGGATCATCAACGTGCTCATTCGTACATCTTAAAAAATTGTCGCGAAGCTGAAGAATATTATAAGTAAGTGAAACAATTTCATTACTACTTATATTTGATTTAAGTACTTTTAGAATTAAGTTAATTTAACACTTGTGCAGCGATTTCATGCAATCATGCCAACCCAATATTTCAAATGAAGAACGGGATAAACAATATGTTAGTTATTTCAGAGGGAAAGTAAGTAAATCTCAACATTTACTAAAAAAAATTTACTAGTTATTTACCAATAATTTCTAATGAATAATAGGTGGACCAATTAATCGATGACTCCGATAGAACAATGAATCTTAAGATTTTAGGTGGCGGACCAATAATATATGTTAAAAATTATAACTCGTGCAAAATAAATGGGTACAAGTTCAACACGAAGAAACACGACGAGAGTTTGACCACCCAAAATAGCGGTGTATTGGTTGTTGGAAATAATGGGGCAGAGACAACTAATTACTATGGAGTGCTCAATGAAATCATAGAAGTATCATATTTTAATGGAAGACGTGTGGTTCTCTTCAAATGTAGATGGTATGATGTTCTTCACAAAGATTGGGGCATTAAGATTGACAAGTACGGTTATTTTAGTATCAATGTGAACAAGACTCTACCAACTCAAATTAGTGACCCATTCATAATGGCAAGCCAAGCACAACAAGTGTTTTACTCTACGGATATGGCATCAAAGATTGGATGGAAAACTGTTACTCCAATAAATCCCCGTTATTCTAATTAAGGTTTAATTGTGTTTATTAAGGCATGAGTTCAAATCGCACATTTCTCTAATAAACATTACATTGTATATTTACAGTGATCATGGCACCTAAGAAGGGTAGGGGCTTCGTGCATCAGTTAGAGAACCTCGTTCAGAGGACCGAGGATCAGTCTGAGGACCCTTTAGCGTTACTCATCTCTATTGGTGGCATCGATTTGGACGAGAATATACAGAGGGATGATGATATGGTCATTGATGGTGTACCAAATACTATAGATGATGATGAGATACAATCCCCGTCTAAGCATGACGTAGGTACCGGTGTTTGATTATGTATGTTCTTATGATCCATATATAAATTTGTGTTCATTTTTAGGATCTTCGAGGAAGAGACGGGGTAAAAACAAAAATACTGCAGTTGGTAAGTTGTAGGCTGGAGAGAAAATGTCACTAGTGTTTAATCCGATAGATGGTAAGCTAATGTGCGATAATAGAACTGCATGGTCGAGGCATATTGAGAGTGTCATTCGGGACTTCAATGTAGTACCGCACATGACCCTATGTTGGACGGACCTTAGCTCCACATAGTTGGATCACATATGAAGGGCTATCACGGTAAGTTATTTGTTTTGATGTATTAATTAATCACAATCTATAATTGTATTTTTAGATTAAATAGTTATTTTTTAGGATCCTTTCGAGGCTACGGAGGGGAACATCGACACTTATCGGCGTGAAGGGCTACATCACGCAAAACAACTTTGGGATAGATGTAGATGTCACTAGAACACTTTGTACATTAAACCTTTGGAAGATAACGTGACAGCGATTCGGGCTAATCCCCCACCGGAGATCGCACTTAGTGATTGGCATTATCTTCTAGAGCGTCGCTTCTTCACTCCGGAGTTCAAGGTAAGTGATCGCACTATTATTTTTTTAACAAACTCTTAATTTAATAATCTATTAAACAAAAAACTATTCAAAATTTTAGAAAACAAATATTTCAAATAAGAATAATAGAGTGAATGTTGTGTACAAGAATCATGCGGGTAACATCTTTTTTTCACAAGTCGAGAGGCAACTAGTGCGTTTTCTCAATTCATATAAAGTTTCGAATGTTTTTTTGGTTTTATTATAATTTGTATCATTGAATTTGTACAGGAGAGGACTACTGGACAATCGCCTAATTTTGCTGACCTATTTCTCCACACACATACTAAGAAACCAACTCTATAGGATCTAAATCCGGAGGTCCCCGCTATTATTATTGAGAAAGTGGTAAGTGTGGTTTATTTATATGTTTAATTTGTGTTTGTTTATGTTTTGTACTAATCCAAAATTAATTGTTTTTGTAGTCTGCGTTGCGCACTGCTATAGAAGAAGACCCAAGTAGAAATGAACTACAGTTGACAGAGTACACTTTCGGGTCTCAAGAACATGGTAGATTTGTAGGTATGGGGGCAGGCGTACGACCTACATCGTTTAGAGCAGATGCTCGGGGTTCTTCGAGTAGTCATCATCATCGCACAGACACTCAACAATTACGCGAGGACAACCTGGTTTTACATGAAGAAATGCGCAAAATGCGAGAGGAATGAGAATTAGAGATGAGGAAGTTTCGAGAGGAGCGTGAAGCAGAGAATATAGAGCTGCGAGAGGAGAATGAGGCTCAGAGACGACTGTCACGTGAAGAGATTGAGGCTGAGAGACAAATGTCACGTAAAGTGATTGAGGCTAAGAGAGAGCGTTGCGAGGCTGAGAGAAAACATTCTGAGGAAGAGAGACTACGTTCTGAGGCTGAGCGTGATCAAATGAGGTAAGAAATGCTTCAGATGAAGAATCAGATGGCAATGATGTTATCTATATTTCCCGGTGGACTTCTTCCCCGTCCTCCACCTCCTACTTGATTGTGGGTATTTGTGTATTTTGGATGTTTTGAATTATGATATTTGTGTATTTTGAATTATGATGTTTGGGTATTTTGAATTATGATATTCGGGTATTTTGAATTATGATATTTGGGTATTTTGAATTATGATATTCGGGTATTTTGAATTATGATATTTGAGTATTTTGAATTATGATATTTTGGTATATTTAATGAGATTTTTGGGTAATTTGGATTATAAAATTTGCCTATTTTTGCATTACAAGTATTAATAATAATTAAAATATAAAATAAAATATAAAAATTATCTGTAACGGTTTTATAATTACGAACACCATTACAGATAAAACATCAGTAACGGTTATTCCTTTCAAGTGTCGTTATAGATAAGAACTTCAGTAACGGTTATTCTTTTAAGTGTCGTTACAGATAAGAACTTCTGTAACGGTTATTCTTTTAAGTGTCGTTACAGATAAGAACTTCTGTAACGGTTATTCCTTCAAGTGTCGTTACAGATAAGAACTTTAGTAACGGTTATTCTTTAAGTGTCGTTACACATAAGAACTTCCGTAACGGTTATTCCTTCAAGTGTCGTTACAGATAAGAACAATAGTAACGGTTATTCCCTCAAGTGCCGTTACAGATAAGAACTTCAGTAACGGTTATTCCCTTCAAGTGCCGTTACAGATAATACTTACAATAACGGTATTAATGCCGTTACAGATAATACTTACAGTAACGGTGTTGGATAGCCGTTACTAATGAGTCCTAACTATCTGTAATGTACGTGTCTGTAACGAACCGTCACGACGTTTTGTGCTCTTACTGAAGATCAATAGTAACGGCTTTTAGTACTTTCTGTAACAGCGTTAGCCCTTACTAATGCCTATTTTTTTTACTAGTGTTTGTTATTTAGCCGATGTTCATCGACTAAATTGGCTTTAACCGATTCTTGAATTCGTGTAAGGGCTTTGAGGAATTGCTCACAGTCCTTTTGTGATCATTTACATGTTTGATTCACAAGAAATGATCCATAAATGGGAGAGATAGACTTTTTCAAAAATGGTATTATTTTTCCCTATTATAGACGCTATCACCGGAGAAGGAGGGGAATCGGAACGTGGTTGGGCAGTTATGTGGCTTGGGCATTGTTGACCGGTGTTCGCAACTAGTTGACTCTCGTACGTTGACCAATTTTTTCCTTGTTGACCGCGGTCTTGGATCCTTCACGTTGGGGCTTTGGGCTCACCCTTTACCTGGGTCTTGGCTTGTTGTTTAGGTATAGTCTGTTGCTCCTCCTACCGCCTGTTTTGGTGGTCCCGTCGCCATTTGCGGTGGTTGTCGGCCACTTCATTTGATCCATTATTTATTTTTATTTTAAATTAGTAAAAAAAAAAAAAAAACACAAACAAAATTAATTTGTAAATAATTGTCCATTTAATTCATTTAAATATTTTTACCACTTTTAAGTTTTATAAAAAATATTTCAAAATTTTATTATTTTGGAGTCCGACTTATAAGATATCTCCAAAATTATTTATTTATTTTAATTGCGTGCAATGAATCTGTAGATGAATATTTTCTAAATAATTTGTTGGCTCAGAATATATTTAAAATTATAAAATTTATGGTGTAAAAAGTGTGTCTACCCTAATTAAAACAAGATGATGCACTTTTCTTTTGTAAATAATTAAGGTAGGTTTTATCCAATGTAATAACTCAATGTCTAAGAGTTTTACATTAAAGGGTTTAATAGATATACCAAATTAAAGTTAGTAACACCTTTATTTTATTATTTTGAAAAGTACATTTTTTTTCTAGTCATTTAGTTGAAAACATCTTGATTTTAAGGTATAAACAATCTGGTATTCTGGTTTAATATTCTATTTATAATACAAAACTAACAAGAGGAAATTAATAATGACCTCATTAAGCCCAAAATTCATATTGAGTCTAAGCTCCTCCAACCACCTTCAGAAAGAGAGACTAATTTTAGAAAACTTTGTTTGATAATGGATTAATGTAGAAAAAATGACCTAATTAAGGTTATATATAAATATATTATATATGAAAAAAAAAACTTTACAAAATCAGAAAGTTTGATATTTTTATTAAAATATTTAATAATATGATTAGTGAGAGTACGCCAGATTATTGGATTACTTGATAATTCTAGATGATCAAGAGTATTAGATTAAAATTAGGTTTATTAGTGTTCATATTTTCATTAAGAAAAACATATGATATTGAAATATAAGGTTTGTGATTGTTATATTAGTTTTTTCAAATATTTGAAAAAATAAATTTGTACCTTTTTTTTTGTTATATGGGAACATCGGCAGTGATAACGACTAAATGAAAAAGGTTAATGATAGTGACCAGACAATGCATAAACGTGAAAAATGATAGTACTTAATAGATGATGAGTCAACATTATTTTTTACATTGTACTGTTTTTTAATGTACTGTTTTTTGAACTGTAATCTTTTTGTTGTTTACATGCTCTTTGTAACTGGCCATTGCATTGATTTACAAGTTGTCATACTTTTTATATATATATAACTTTTTATCCTTTATTAAAATTTCCCATTAAAAGAATTTATGGTTTTCCTAAACAGCATCTTAAAGGGGAAATTCATCTATGATTCATTGTAGTCAATGTTTTTTATACTCTCAAAAAAACTAATGCTTTGTTTATGGGTTATTAAAAAAAATTAATTCAAAATCAAATATCAATTCACTCCGCTTTTATTCATCACATCACTCAAATCATTAACTAAAATACTAAAATACTAAAATATTCTCTATTTTAAATTATTATTTTATATTTTATTTATATATATCAATACTCTTTAAATCTTTTTACCAAAAATAATCATTATTTTCTCAAAATCATCATCTATTATTTAAATTTTCTCTCTTGATTTTTAAAAAAACCACAACCGAACAACCCCTAAGGTCTTGTTCTCTTTGGATTTCAAAAAAACTCAACTAAAATTAATTTTCAAATCAATCACTCCTCAATAATTACATTACTCATTTTATTAACAAAAATACTAAAATATTCCTCATTTTAAATTATTATTTTTTATTTTATATATATTAATAATAACTTTTAAGTTTTTTTTTACCAAAAATAATCATCACCTCCTTAAAATCATCATCAATCATTATTTATTTTCTCCCTCTACGTTTTTAAAAAAAAATCTGAATCCGAACAAGGCCTAAGGGCTTGTTCGTTTCAGGTTATTTAAATAACCTGGAGAGAGAGAAAAATGATTATTGGTAATGATTGGTGATAATTTTGAGGAAATGATTATGTTTTTTTTGGTAAAAATACTTAAAGGGTATTGATATATATAAATAAAATTAATTATTATAATTTAAAATATAGGGTATTTTAGTATTTTGGTTAATGACTTGATTGATTTGAAGAATGAGAGGGGGAGTAAAGTGACAATTGATTTGGTTGGGTTATTTGGAAAACCCAAATCCGAACGAGGCCTAAGATTTTGTTTAATTTAAAAAAAACAACAAAAATCAATTTTTCAATCAATCACATTTTAACAATTACATCACTCATTTCATTAAATAAAATATTAAAATACCCCTTTGTTTTAAATTATTATTTTATATTTTATTCATATATATTAATACCCTTTAAGTTTTTTTACCAAAAATAATTATTACCTCCTCAAAATTATCACCAATCATTATTTTTTTTCCTCTATGACGTTTTTCAAATAATCCAACAAAATCAATTATCACATTTCTCCCTCTCTCATCCATCAAATCAATCAATTCATTAACCAAAATATTAAAATATCATTTATTTTAAATTATTATTATTTCTTTTATTTATATATATATGAATACCCTTTAAGTTTTTTTACCAAAAAAACATCTCATTTTCTCAAAATTATCACCCATAATATTATTTTCTCTCCAGGTTATTTAAATAACCTGGAACGAACAAGGCTTAAGTTTTTTAAAAAACTTAAATCCGAACAAAGTGTAAGGTGTAAAATGTTTAAATTATGACTTTAAGGACCAAAGATGTATGTTTACCACATAACTAGATTCTCCACAACTATCCTTAATAACTGTGAAGTGATTTTTTTAAGGTAAAAAAAAATAATTAAAAAAACTATTAAAATTCAAACAAAATATAATGAGAGGTAAAAGGGTGTGATAATAGTAAGAAACAAACAATTCAAAATAAAAAATGAATAAACTAAATGAAAGCTGGCCCTATTACAGAATGTCCGTGACAAAGAAATATTGATTCAATATATATATTTATGAAAAAATATATATTTAAGAAATGTCCCTTGGTTTTAGGATTAGATCTAGTTAAATTGGTAATAACATTTTGAGTGATGCATGACTTAATGCTATTATAAATAAACTATTGCAGTAGTTTGAACAAATAAGCTTGAAAAAAATGATTAGCAACATTTTTATATTGATTAACGAATAAATCGAATACTGTGAAACATAAACCATTAGCGAAATAAATCAAAATAATCATGGTGGTAACTTGTACCATAAACTAAAGACTTGACACATTTTTAGGAAGTTATAAAAACTACAAATTGTGAAATCGCATTTCATAAAGATATGGTATGTTTTTTTATTATAAAAGTTAAATATTACTAAGTTTTTAGTAGTAAACTAATTTTCCAGCCAATTATATATACACCCTTTAATTTGTCCCATTCATTAGAGATTGTTTAGAATGCATGAAATCAGGCCCCTACATCACAAGTTCACGATCAAGTCCCTCTTAATGTGTGGTTATTATGATTTATTTGTAGGGCATAGCTATTTTCAAACTTGGACAATATCAATTAATGGCCCTATCTTTAACATACACAATCATTATAATTAATCTCGTGTTTTCGCTAAAAACAAAGAACAAAATTAGAAAATAAATATAGAAAAAAGCTTTTACATATTTGGTCTTTTTTTTGTCAATCTAAGAAGAATAATACATTTGAGTTCTTAATCTAGACAAAAATGGAATTAAGGGGTAAAAGACATAATTGAATCATCTCATGACCATTTCTAAGGTATTGTAAGATGTCAGAAACCTCCCTACAGTCTAGGGTTTTGAAGGGAGAAGGCCTGTAGGGAGCATGAACAATTATTGTTTTTGCTTTATAAGAAGCATACCACATGCATGTTTGCATTTTTGTAAGACAAACTTATGTACTTTTAAGATAAAATTAATAAGAATATCCTCTAAGTATATAAATCTCATTTGTTTCAACTCCACATATACACATGTACAAATTAATGTTGTTGCATGTACGATCTAATCGTTAGGTACTCTCTATTTTGTCGCATGTTGTGAATTCATATGAGCCTAATTATTGATGGATAGTATATCTACTCGTCCCGTGACTCTCATTTCTATTTAAGGTGTTTTTAGAGTAAATAATCACTCTTATGAATCTTTTTTAAAAGATTTATAACATGAAATGAATAGATCGATAAAATTAATGTCTAGATTTGTCGGCCCAAATTATTATTATTTATTTTCGCAAACAAATTAATTAAAGACGGAATAGAACATACATATAATATACAAGACATACATGTACGATCGATCTATCAATAACAAAATGTCACGTTCTAATCGGAGCGCTCGTGCCAACATACTAGCATCGCCACACATCGCCGGAGAATGTAGAACTTTGCCCGTTGTTTCTTCGCCAGACGGCCGCACCTCTCCGCCAAAGACCGGCAAGAGCATAATTCCTCATTACAATTAACAGTATTAACTGTAATGGAAACATGTTCACGTCCGCCGCCGGTTTTACTGCTCTTCCCTTTCTCTAGTTCCATCTTTTCTCTCTCTCTCTCTAAAATGTACTATCCTCTCTTCACTCATCTTCTCATTTTATTGTCATATTTGATTCAATAACGCGTGCGATTCACGTTCATTTTGAGATGAGTGTAAAAATCTCTGTCTTAGGCTCAGGCCCACTTTTGCGGCTTCACATATAATTCCATTCAGCTAATTGTTTTGAATTTTTAAATTGAATTCGGAATTAAAGATTTATAACAGAGTTATGATCACATGAGAGCCAAATTTAAATTTAGAAGATTGTGAATAAAATGACATATGACTGAGTGACTTGTGGTGGTAAATGACAATGGGCTCGATTGAGCTAATTTATTACAGCCGTCCACGTTGACATGTTTTTCTGCTTTAATTCATCTAATGGTCCAATGTTTTCTTTTTCATATATGACTACACTAGTAATTATAATTTTTATTTAATTATAAAATGAGTTATTCTATCTCTTTATTGTTTATTTTGGTAGCTTGTATATGTAGCATATATAGCTTAGTCCCCATTCAAGTAGGTACTTAATTACACTGCCTATGCATGGCTGTAATTTTCTATGGGCGAAGTTGATTCAGAAACTAGGTAGCATCCTAGATCTGTTTGTTTGTTAAATGTTCAATGGACCATTTTTCATAAAAAAGCAGAATCTGGGATAACCCATGTTTAGGCCTGACCTATATTTTAGGTCATTTTAGGTAAAGATATAGTTAGCATTTGGCCCAACTTGGCCCGACCCATTACAGTCGGAGAAACCAGGCACGGGTTATTCGTGTTACGTTAACCACGTTTTTTTATCGGTCGTCTTTAAAAAATAACCTTTTTCAATTTATTTTTGGTTTTTTCTTATATTTTAAATATAATTGTTTAATACATTTCAAATTATACCCTAAAACTTTAATAATCTCAAATTAAATTTTATTATTTTAAATATTTTGATTCGTTATAAATATATAGTTTTAAACCGAACTTGCATCTAGTCGTGTCAGTTATATTGTCTTAGTGCCCATATATCAGAAAATGGCACGGCTTGCAGTCTCGCCTCTTACAAACACGCGAGACATGTCCTAACAAAACCATTATTTTGCTTATTATTTTATTGATCAATTTATTAATAAAAATAAAATTTATTTTTTTTGGTATGAAATATTAATAACCTTTAAATATAATTACCCACTAACATAACTTTTTATACTCAAACTAAATAATATTATATAAATTAACATATATATTAAATTGGTTTAAATCCTAAATTCACCCACAATAAAGAAAAAGTAAAAAAAAAATACCCACAGTTTATATGACTCACAACTTAATATTGGAGTAGCTTAGATGAAAAGAATTTTAAAATAAAGGTTTCACTGTCCTCATAATTGTTTGTTTTCATTATGACAGTGAATTATTATGTTAACTCTTTTGGGACCTTTCCTAAAGCCTAATTGATACACATGCAAGATAGATCATAAAAAAACAAAAAACAAAAGTGGCAAAAGATTCCGTTACCAACAACAAAAGCCCATTCTATCCGCATGTGATAGATTTAGTTTAACTTTAACTAAGTATTGAGTATTGTTCAGTACCACACAGATGATCTGATTCAAATGGAAAGAACTGATTGCGACTGGAACATTTTATGTCGGGACAAAATTTTGAAATTTTCAAATCTCAATTCAGTTTGATCATTTGGGCCTTTATTTTCAAGCCACGGAGGAGGAGTTTTGGGCTGTGTTATTACCTAGTTTGGAAATCTATTTTTTTTAATATTAGCCAATATTATTTTAGAATACTATTTCTTAGTGAAAACTCAAATTGCTTCTATATATTGTGAGGCGTGGCAATGTTTCCCAAAGTTTCTTACACATCCATTTTTTTAAAGAACAGTATTAGATTTTTTCAAGATTAAAAGAAACACTTATATGGAGATATATGTTTTTGTCTCACTTATATGTTTTGGTGTGTTTTAGGTCTAAGTCTAGAATTTTCATCAGGTGATATAAGTTTAAGAAAAGTATGAATAAAGGGGCTTGTTTACACAAACCATTGTGACATTTATTAATATTGTTTAAAATTTAAATAGTGAAGATTTATTGAAAAAAAACATTATTGACAGAGTCGGGCGCACATCTTACCCTGAGAAAAACCCAACAAACAATGAATTTGTATAATCTGACTCATAACCTAAGAATATACCAAAACGGTCAAAATCACTAAACAATTTTATTTGAAATTATAAAAGTTTAATTTTAAAAATTATTATTTATATTATATATATATATATATATATATATATATATATATAAAGTATTTTATATATAACCAACTTTAAAAATTTATATATTTAAATATATATTTAATTGAAAAATAATATTATAAAAAAATATATTATAAAGTTAATTATATTAATTTATTTATTTGTATAAATAATACAATTTTTAATTTATAAATATAAATATAAATTTGTTTTATTAATGTAAAATATTATAAAATCGTAAAATTAAAATTATTTAAAAACTTGTATACTTGTAAAATCTTATTATCGTAAATTCAAAATTGTATTAATTTACATATTTAAAAGTCTACTTAAAATTAGACTCGTTATATAACATTATCTGAAATTGTAAAATTATAAAATTTTAAGAATTAACTTAAGATTTTAATATCAATAGTCAAATTCAATTTTTTATTTTATTTTATTATTATAACACTTCACTCATCTATAAATATATAATAATATTTAACTTTTAGACTTAAAAAAATAAATTAGATTGATTAATATATCTAAATATAAATTTAATAATAAGTTGGGTATAAATATAAAATAAATATAAAGTGTACCAATGTCTTTTTTATTTTTAATATTTAAAAAATAAATAATGAATATGTAATTAATTATAAAACTTACAATATATTATGTAAAAAATCGTTTCCATTTTAACTTTATTTTTTTAATAGATAATTTTATATATGTATATTCATAATTCTAATTATATTAATTATTTTCACATCTATATAATTATATATTAAATGTATATACAAACGCTTACTTAAAAATTAATTCGTAAAATATTTAAATAAAAATAAATTAATCTTTTTTATTATTTGTCTCTTTTTTTATTAATATTTTTCAATTTTCATCTTAATTAAATTAATTTTTAAATATTTTTTATTTTGGTTAAAATATTCTTTTATTTCTTTCTATTTTTATTATATACACTATTATTTTAACTATTTTTATTTAATTTTTAAAGTCTTATATTTTTTATTTACTAGAATATTTTTAATAAATAATTTTATATAGACATCAATAATTTTATTTATATTAATTATTTTATAATATATAATTATTTATTAAATTATAAATATATTTTCATCTTACAATTTAAATAATTTATTAAAAATATATATATTATCTCTACATATTTAATATTTATATAATTAGTTAAAAAAATATTAATTCTATCTTTTATCTATTATTCATTAATAATAGTTAAATATCTATAATACATAATTCAATTCAATAATCATAAATTGTCTATTGATTAAAATGTTCACATTTCAAATTCGAGACAAAAGATTGAGGAATTTGTTGTTTGAATTGAGAGTAGTGTTAATAATACATCTTTAAATGTTAAAATATGATGATATATATTAGTGTGAATTTGGGGATCGAAGAAATTATTATTTGAATTAAAAGTGATGTTAATAATGCATCCTTGAAAGATAAGAATATGTTGGTACATGTGACTTTCAAATTTGGGAATGAGAAAATGATGGTTCTAATTGAGAGAGTGAGTGGAATGTCATTCTTAAGGAATTCACGTATTTGATCTTAATAATCTACACACCTAATTTATAAAAATTAAAATAATTATTTAGGTCAAAACCTAATTAAAACAATTAATTAAATTTATTATTGTAATAATTAAAATTTAATTAATTAAGGAAATTGGCCAAAGAAGAAATAAATAAAATTATTTGGGATGAATGTTGTACTCATTTTTATCTCATTATAGTTTTAGAAAAAATCAAGGAAAAAAACAAATAATTTAGAATGAAATGAGGTACTCATTTCATCCCAAAAAATATTTATTTAACCCAAAAATAGAAAAAATAAAAAATTTGACAAAATATTTGTCATATTTATTTTAAAATTTTGTGTATTTTAAAAGATCAAAATTAAAGTAAAAAAGGTGAAAGAAAATACATTTCAAACAAACCCTTAAGGTTTTAAAATAAAAATAAATTTGCAATTGGGTGTAGCCAAAATACAGATTTATTGCTACAACCGGTATCGCGTCCATTGGATAGGCGCTAAAATCTCATCCAACACCTTAGACACGCACGTGTAGCCCACTGCAACAAAAGGAGCATGAGTCTGCGAAGTAGTGAACCGACTAATGCGAGCATTAACTTTGTCAACCAGAATGCAACAGAATGACCAAAACACTGACGGAACACCAACGGACCGCTCCGCATCCACGTTCTCACCCGAAATGACGTCGTTTCACACCCCAATCGTCGTCTTTGTCGCGATCACCGGAAGGATAAGAATAGCCACCATTTTTTATTTTCATAGATGGAACTTGGTTGTTTCTCAACCTTTTCGGCTCATTCGAAAGGTGAAATGATCACCCTACTACGGTGATCATTTCCCCTACATCTAAAGGCATAATCACTGCCCAAATCAACAAGTTGGATGAAGAACAGCCAAAACGCCATTATTGGCGTTTTTCCTGATTCGATCCACTTGAAGCTCTCAACAATTTTGAAGCCAAGAGATCCACTCTGAAGCTTCGAATTGTGATTTACAAAAAGAAAATCCTCCATTAAAGCTTCAAGCTTTCAGATTTTTTGAAATCCTTGCATAAGGCCTTAAAGCTTAGATCTAAGAATCCCAAAATCTTCTTTAAGCCCTAAGGTGTGTTCTTCAATCTTTGGTAAGCTTCTAATCACCCTTTAATTCATATTTCCAATTTGAATTTGAAATTTTTATATTTCAATATTCACAAGTTTGTATATTGTCTTCTTGTTAAATTTTAGGCTTAGAAATCGATCTTAAGATCATTGTCAAGCTTTCTATTTAGGTTAGAATCAATCAATCAACTTATTTCTAATGATATTGGGAAACAATTTGAATCATGTTTGATCAAAATTAAAATTTTCAAAATAATTGAAAATTTTGAGTTCTTGAAATTGGTCCAAATGAATAGCCAATATTTATGTTTTTGTATCAATGAAGTATATGAAGTATAAGGAAGCTATTGAAAAACTCCTTACACTTCAAAAAAGCTTTTAAACCAAAAACCCAATTTTTTACCATAAACTATTTTGAATGAATTGATCATCACCCAGGTCGATTGATGCCTGTTGGAATTAAACTAATTCCATTAATTAAATGGAAATGATATTTGGGCTAATGAAATTCACACCAAATTCAAATGTGAATTTAAGTGTGAAAGTTAATCCAAATGAAATTCACATGAAATTCAAATGTGAATTAAAGTGAAATTAATCCAAATGAAATTCACATGAAATTCAAATGTGAATTAAAATGAAATTAATCCAAATGAAATTCACATGAAATTCAAATGTGAATTAAGGTGAAATTTCATCCAAATGAAATTCACATCAAATTCATTGTAAATTAAATTTGTTAATTATTACAATTAACATTAATGCCTTGAATGAGGCAATTAACAAATGGTGTTAATTGCTATTGTAACTACAAAATACTTATTGTTGGATGTAACTTGCAAAGATAATGAAAAGGCAAGCAAGGATAGCCGTTGGATGAATGGATAATGGATTAGTGGCCGTTGGATTAAAGAATTGATTATGAGTTTAATTTTCAACTATAAATATCCCCTCACCTTGATTCCTCTCCACACATTATCTTATCACTTCTCACTCTAGAATTCTAAAGTTTTTCCTTGTTCTTGTGAGTGTTCTTCGAGTTTCTTGACTCGACCATTTTTGTGCAAAACCTGGTGATTGCGATTCAGGTACTTTTGTCTAGTTCGCTGTTGTAGTGGTTTTTCTGTGCTAAATCATTGCAGGTTCCGTTGTACCCTGGGAAGCAGCCACCGACGAAACTCTTCAGCACAAACGGGAGACGATGGAACTGTTTTAAGGGAACTATGATTCCACAGGCCTCGGAGCAAACGAGAAGATTTTTCTTCATCTCTTAAATAATCTGTTGTATTTGTTTTATTATCATTGTATTATTTTCATATATTATTTATGAGATAAGAATACCAACAATCTTAAAACAGTGTCAAATATTACTTATCTTAGATTCTTACACGTTTCTGGTTTCGTTTCAGAAATGACTACCGAAACACCTACTTCTAACATGAGGATGCCAGTTCCAGCTAACCATCTGGATAAGCCAGAAAAGTTTGATGGCTCAAACTTTAAGAGATGGCAGCAGAAGATGTTCTTCTACCTCACGATCCTAAGTCTTGCGCGATTCCTCATGGAGGATCCTCCCACTCCCAAAATCGATGAGCCAAACGTGGCTTCATCGTCGGATGTAAACGTGCATCCAAAAGTTGATGTGCAAGCAGCTTCGGCCATTGATGCTTGGCACCATTCAGATTTCTTATGTAGAAATTACGTACTGAATGGCTTATTAGATTCATTTTACAATGTGTACAGTGAAAAGAATACGGCTAAAGAACTATGGCAATCTCTTGAACGTAAGTACAAAACAGAAGATACGGGTGCAAAAAAGTTTATGGTCGGTCGATTTTTGCACTACAAAATGGTAGATTCAAGACCGGTCATTAAACAAGTTCAAAAGATCCAAGTTATCTTGAGCGAAATTCATGCTGAGGGCATGAATTTGGGAGAAACTTTCCAAGTGGCTGCTATTATTGAGAAGTTGCCACCGTCTTGAAACGATTTCAAGAACTACCTTAAGCACAAGCGAAAGGAGATGAACGTAGAAGAATTGGTGATTCGTCTACGCATTGAAGAAGAAAATAAAAGCGCCTCAAAGAAATACTTTAGTCAACATGTGGCTAAAGCAAATGTGGTTGAGTATGGTAAAGACAAGAAGAAACAAAATTATTTTGTCAAAAACCGGAATCTTAATCCTAAAGGAGGAATTTCTAAGAAGTTCACGGGAAAGTGTTTCAATTGCAATGACATGGGCCATAGATCTTCCGATTGCAAAAAGCTGAGAAGAGTTCGAGAGGCTAACTTGACTCAAGGATTATCGGACATGGATCTATGTGCGATGATATCTGAGGTTAACTTGGTGGGGTCTAATCCATGAGAGTGGTGGGTCAACAATGAAGTATTTTCAAGCCTTAAAGAAGTGAAGAATGGTGAAAAGTTGTTCATGGGGAATTCTGCCACTTCTGACATACAAGGTGAAGGAAAAGTGGTGTTAAGGTTGTCTTCAGGGAAAGATTTAACATTGACTAATGTGTTGTATGTTCCAGAGATTCGGAAAAAATTGATATACGGATCTCTTCTAAGTAAGCATGGTTTTATAATTGTGATTGAGTCGGATAAAATTATTTTATCCAAAAGTGGAATGTTTGTAGGTAGAGGTTATGCTACTGATGAGCTTTTTAAACTCAATGTAATGGAAGTTAAGCCAAATATGAATGAAAAGAATAACTCTTCTATTTATCTGTTGGAGTCTTCCATTTTATGGCATGGTAGACTAAGTCATATTAATTATGATTCGATGCATCGATTAATAAAACTGAAGAGTATACCTACATTCGAAATTAATAAGAAACACAAGTGTGATTTTTACGTTGAAGCGAAATTGACAAGATCATCCTTTCGAAACGTTGAAAGAAGTAATAGACCGCTTGATTTAATTCATACAGATGTGTGTGATTTAAAAGGAACACCAACACGTGGTGGAGGAAAATACTTCATTACTTTTATTGATGATAACACAAAATATTGTTATGTGTATATTCTTAGAAGTAAAGATGAAGCTATAGAGAAATTTACTCTCTATAAAAATGAGGTTGAAAACCAACTTGGTAAAAAGATCAAGGTGTTAAGAAGTGATAGAGGAGGTGAATATGAATCACCTTTTTCCGAGTTATGTGCTCAACAAGGTATAATCCATGAGACGACAGCACCTTATTCTCCTCAACAAAACGGTACAGCTAAGAGGAAAAATATAACATTAAAAGAAATGATGAATTCACTTCTATTAAGTTCTAGTCTACCATAGAACATGTGGGGAAAAGTTATTTTGACAGCTAATTACCTTTTAAATAAGGTTCCACGAAAGAAGCTAGATAAGAGTCCATATGAATTATGGCATGAAAGAAAACCATCATATGAATACTTACGAATGTGAGGGTGTCTAGCTAAGGTAGCCGTACCATTACCTAAAAAGGTGAAAGTTGGACAAAAAATGTTGATTGTATATTTATTGGATATGCACATAACAGTAGTGCTTATCGTTTTCTTGTGTTTAAATCAGACATTCGGATATTCATAAGAATACGATAATGGAATCGAGAAATGCATCGTTCTTTGAACATGTATTTCCATATAAGTTTAATGAAGAACAACGTTCACCAAAAAGATTTCTTGAACTAGATGAACAAGAAAAGGAGAATGAAGTTGAGGTTGAACTTAGACGAAGTAAACGAGCTAGAGCCGAAAAATCATTTGGTCCAGATTTTATTACTTTCATGATGGAAAGTGAACCTCAAACGTATAATGAGGCAATTAACTCGTCTGAAGGCCTCAATGGAAAGAGGCAATTAATAGTGAGATAGAATCTATCTTGCAAAACCATACATGGGAACTAGTGGATCTGCCTCCGGGAAATAAACCACTAGGTTGCCGATGGATTTTCAAAAGGAAAATGAAAGTTGATGGATCAATTGATAAATATAAGGCAAGACTGGTGGTAAAAGGATATCTCCAACAAGAAGGTCTTGATTATTTTGATACATATTCTTCAGTTACGAGAATAACTTCTATTCGATTGATTCTTGTGATTGCTTCTTTGCGCAATCTAGAAGTTCATCAAATGGACATAAAAACAGCTTTCTTAAATGGAGACTTGGAAGAAGAAATTTACATAGATCAACCTCAAGGGTTTTCTTCTCAAGGACAAGAAAATAAAGTTTGTAAATTAGTTAAGTCATTGTATGGCTTAAAACAAGCTCCAAAACAATGGAATGAGAAATTTGATCATGCTATGATCTCAAGTGGATTTAAGATAAATGAATATGATAAATGTATTTATATTAAAGACACAACAAATGGTTACGTCATTTTATGTCTTTATGTAGATGACATACTTATCATTGGAAGTAATGATAAAATTGTTAAATCCACTAAAGATATGTTAAATTCAAAATTTGACATGAAAGATATGGGATTGGCTGATGTGATTCTTGGAATCAAAGTGATTAGAACATCAGAAGGGATAGTTCTAAGTCAATCACATTATGTGGTTAAGATCCTTGAAAATTTTATTAAGGATGATTCTGCATTGGCTAAGACTCCGATAGATACGAGTCAACATCTATCTAAAAATAGCGGAGATAGTGTTTCTCAATTAGAATATTCTCGAATAATTGGGAGTCTAATGTACTTAATGAGTTGTACAAGACCAGATATAGCCTATGCAGTAAGCAACCTAAGTAGATACACGAGTAATCTGGGTAATAATCATTGGAAAGTCATTGTACGATTACTTAGGTATTTAAGAAATACTCGTGATTATGGTCTACACTACACGAGACATCCTGTTGTTATCGAAGGGTACACTGATGCTAATTGGATTTCAGATATGAAAGACTCTAAGTCAACAAGTGGATATGTATTTACACTTGGAGGTGCAGTTATATCTTGGAAATCTTCTAAACAAACTGTTATTGCTAGATCCACGATGGAATCTGAATTTATAGTTCTTGACAAATGTGGTGAAGAAGCTGAATGGCTACGTCTATTCTTAGAAGATATTCCAATATGGTCTAAGACCGTACCAGCAATTTCTATTCATTGTGATAGTCAATCTGCGATCGGACGAGCTAAGAGTCATATGTATAATGGTAAGTCTAGACATATACGTCGTAGACATAATACCATTAGACAATTACTCTCTACTAGAATTATCTCAATTGATTACGTAAAATCAAAAGATAATATTGCGGATCCGCTAACCAAAGGGTTAAATAGAGAGTTGGTGTAAAAGTCCTCACAAGGAATGGGACTTAAGCCTACAATAAGTTAGTATGAAGGTAAACCCAACCTATGATGACTGGAGATCCCAAGAACTAGGTTCAATGGGACAAGTTAATTGTACTAAATTTGGTAGATTGCTATGGGTAAAAAATTCTACGATAAAATAGCATTTCGGGAAAGGATAAGCACACAGGCTTTTAATGATTCTTTGTGAACAAAGAGATCACCTATGTGAGAGAGAAGTGGGGACGCTTCGAAAGAATTGCACGGCTCAATTCTAGACCCTCTCACTGAACCAGGCGAGTGTTCATGGCCAAAACGAACACAATCATGAGAACTGACATGTATTAGGAAGAATTCTATGTGAAAGTGTGTAATCGTTTACATAAAATGCAGAATAGTTCAAGGACATCGAGTCTACTAATCGGCTAGTAAAGTTATATACTTTCATAAGGGAAGGTTCAAAGGGTTACACCTACCTATCCTATGTAGAATTCAACTGTTGAACCTTTCAACGGATTAATCTTTCAATTTTCATTAATGTGGGGGATTGTTGGAATTAAAATAATTCCATTAATTAAATGGAAATGATATTTGGGCTAATGAAATTCACATCAAATTCAAATGTGAATTAAGTGTGAAATTAATCCAAATGAAATTCACATGAAATTCAAATGTGAATTAAAGGGAAATTAATCCAAATGAAATTCACATTAAATTCAAATGTGAATTAAGGTGAAATTTCATCCAAATGAAATTCACATCAAATTCATTGTAAATTAAATTTGTTAATTGTTACAATTAACAGTAATGCCTTGAATGAGGCAATTAACAAATGGAGTTAATTGTTATTGTAACTACAAAATACTTATTGTTGGATGTAACTTGCAAAGATAATGAAAAGGCAGGCAAGGATAACCGTTGGATAAATGGATAATGGATTAGTGGCCGTTGGATTAAAGAATTGATTATGAGTTTAATTTTCAACTATAAATATCCCCTCACCTTGATTCCTCTCCACACATTATCTTATCACTTCTCACTTTAGAATTCTAAAGTCTTTCCTTGTTCTTGTGAGTGCTCTTCGAGTTTCTTGACTCGACCATTTTTGTGCAAAACCCGGTGATTGCGATTCAGGTACTTTTATCTAGTTCGTTGTTGTAGTGGTTTTTCTATGCTAAATCATTGCAGGTTCCGTTGTATCCTAGGAAGCAGCCACCGACGAAACTCTTCAGCACAAACGGGAGACAGTGAAACTATTTTAAGGGAACTGTGATTCCATAGGCCTCGGAGCAAACGAGAAGATTTTTCTTCATCACTTAAATAATCTGTTGTATTTGTTTTATTATCATTGTATTATTTTCATATATTATTTACGTGTAATTTTTATGAGATAAGAATACCAACAATGCCTTGGTATGATGTCTAAATGTTCTTGGGATCTTTGTGAATCTACCCATACCCTTGGATCAAAGAATCCAAGCCTCTGTCAAAATTGTCAAACCTGCAATTTTGATTTTATTGAGGACCGGTTAGAACCAAGAGGTCTGACCGATAAAACTTAGCTAGGACTGATAGGTCTGACCGAGGCTTTTCATCTAAGACCGAGAGATCCAACCGATGTTCTTCATCTAGGACCGAGAGGTCCGACCGATGATTTTTACATCCGACCGAGAAGTAAGACCTAGGACTGAGGAGTCACGCACCTAACCAAGAACTTCGGAACCTAGGACCGATGACTTTCACCCATGACTAAAAGGTCCAACCAAAAAGTCAGACCTAGGCTCGAGGAGTTTCACACCCGGTCGAGAACTCCCAAACCCAAGACCGATGACTTCCACCCAGAACTGAGGCGTCCAACCGAGAATTCTAGCACTCGACCGAGAATTCTAGCCCAAGGACCGAGAGGCCTTAACACCCCTACCGAGGATCCTGAACGCAGACTAAGGGGTTTTCGACTTAGGATTGAGGGTTCTTAGTCCTCAAATAATAAAATGAACCTAGGACCTAGGACATCGGTCTTAAGGCATATTTGGTTCATATTTTCAAATTTCAAAATTATTTTTATAATTTAGGAATTTTAAAGTATTTTTTAAAAATCCTGAAAAATTAGAAAATAATTTCAATATGATTTTGGTATATTTCCAAAAAAAAAATATTTTGACAAAGGCTTGTATATGATTTATTTTTAAACTCTAATGTCTTTTAAACTGATGTTCTTTAGTTATTTTCCTCCCTAGTCTTCATCAACAACATGTACCAACATTTAAATAATTGTTGTTACAATTCTTTAAAATAACAATAAAATATACGCATGCCTAGGATCGGAAGAATAATTGGTTAAAATAAAACGTTACACAACTGATTTTTAAAAACCAAATTTATAAGTAGAGACTGTTTTTAAAATGGGTACGGAGAATAAAGCGCGAAAGCCATTTCCCGAGTATCACCAAACTACGAACTAAAAAAAAGTGTGGCTAAAATATGTTTGTACACGTATGCCATTTTTATTAATTTTCAAAAATTAATTGGCAACTCTGTTTCAAATAAATAATCTTTTAAATTAATTATATTTAATTAATTTAAACAAAACAGATTTCTAAAAAAATCAAATTGTAATTTAATTAATACAAATTCCTGGGTTATTTAAATTTGAATCCAAATTAATTATTTTTAATTAACTTCAAGAGCCGTCAGAAATTATTTAAAATCTTTTAAAATAATGTTTTATTTTAAAAAGAATTCTGACACACAAACCGAAGTTGAAATTCTCGAACCTCAAGCTTCCACGAAACCAAAGGATTTTTCCGAGGGTTACATTAAGAAAAAGAACTCTTGTGCTTGTGTTCTTTTTTAAATTTATGCTTTATCTTTCATTTCTGGAATTAAACAAATGGTACATGTGAGTATGAAAGTTTGAATTGAGAATTGAATGTCATGTGAAGAAAGCTATATATTTGGTAAGGTAAAGAACTCGGGTACTTGTATTGCTTTTGAAATTAATGATTTACCTTTTTATTATTTAGAGTTAGACAGAGAAGAAATATAGTTCTTTATGAGTGTGATTCTTCTTAAATTATGTACATTTTATCATTTTTTAATGTCATTTTATGTTTATTTTATTATTAGTTTTGCAAATGGGTAGGATAACTTAGAAATATCAAATAAAATATTATACGAGAAATTAATAAATCTATCCAAAATGAGTAACATGCATATCTATGTACTTTAAATTTTGACATGTTTAACTTGTTTATTTTTTGTCCATTTTATTCTTCTTATTTTTTTTTTTTGTGAGTTTTACTATTATCTTCTAATTATATGATTTCTTTTTGTTTACTATCCTTTTGTATGATAATTTTAAATGGTTAATTTAAAGATTAAAGAATAGATATTATAAATGCATACAAAAAATTAGATAAAATATTATTTATACTATAAACCTTAACATATATACCTTATTTAACAAATAATATAGTTTTAATTTATCTATATTACTATAATCATTTAATTATGTGGTTTTTTTTTCAATTTTGCTATAATTTTGAATTATATGATATTTATCAATTTAACTAAATATTTATTAAATGAATTTTTTTAATGTGATATTTATTATTAATTTTAAATCAAAAATATATTTTTTAAAATTATAATATAATATAAAATATCAATATTTCTCTTTGCAATGTAAGAACATTATGTTAATTTAAGAATAAGACCACTCATTTATATAAACTAAAATGAAGAAAGCTTAAAAATAAGGGATACAAGTTAAGTTTGATAAAAAATAAAAATCAGTATAACTAAACCAGCCAACTGGCCTTGTGGGCTAAGGTGACCAAAGAAATTATTGATTGCACTAGTATTAATGGTTCAACAAAAATATTCTCAGTATATATATATAATGAACCATATGAGTTTTGACCGGGTTCTAAACTTTTGGTGCAATAAAAGAAATATTAACTATTTGGTATTAGGATTCAGTATACTCAATCATGTGACCTCTAAATATATGGTCATACTTAGCATTTATTACACACAAAATATGTCATTATTTTTCTTTATTTCTAAGTTGTAATTTTCTTTTAATAACATAGTGAAAATTTTCCTCCTTTGGTCGGGTTTTTTTCTCGTTTTATATTTTTACGTAAATCTTGTATTATTATCGTGTTTCATTTATTAGTATTCGCATAGCTTCTTTATCTTTATTAGTCTCATATATATATTCATATATATATATATAATATATATATATATAATATATATATATATAATATATATATATATAAAAGACTATATCTATTTTTAAAGATGTCGAGTATGAACTACAATATTCCGTTGTTAGATCCCAACACTATCTTTTCTTTATATCATGTAAAGATGCGAGTTCTGCTCATTTAGATGGATTGGACGGAACTTTATTATGGTTTGATAAGATGAACAATTCGTGGACTATAGAAGATAAAAGAGGAAGGATCGTAACGTTATGTCTCATATGCATCTTCATTTATCGAATAATAGTTTACAAGATGTTCTTAAGGAGAAGAGTGATGGGTTATGGTTGAAGCTAAAACAGTTATGTATGACGAAAAGTCTTATTAGTAAGATGCGTCTAAAGTAGCAATTAAATTTTCATCGTATTCTACAAGTTATATCCTTACCAGAGCATTTATCGGCATTTAAAAAAGTGTTGTTGATTTGGAGGCCTTGAAGTCAAGTATGATGATGAATATTTAGTTTTAATTCTACTATATTTGTTGCCTCTATCTATATCACGTTCCGTGATACTATTTTATCTAGACGTGATATTGTCACGACTAATGATTTTATGATGCATTATTATCTAAGGAGAAGATGAAACATTTTGTTAGTCATTTTGATAGTTCACTAAAAGATTTTATTGCTTGAGGGAGAACCCAAGAAAGGGTTCAAAAATATTATGAGACAAATGGATCAAATTTAAGAAAACTTAGAAGACTTGCAATTATTGCAAGAAATGAGGTCACATAAAATTTGAGTATTGGAAGATACTAAATAAAATTAAGAAAGAGGATGATATTTTGAATTTAAAACATACAAAAAGTTTTGAGGAAACCAATATTGATGAAGCCAAAGACATTGAATTCTTCATGGCTTTTGTTTGTGAAGCATGATCGCAGGATGATTGAATACTTAATTATGGTGGTATATATCATATGTGTCCCAATCGGGACTAGTTTTCAACATATGATACAGTTTTCAAAAGGTGTTGTGTTAATGGGAAATAATTCAACATTCAAGATCGTGGTTATAGAAACAATAAACACAATATGTTTGATGGACTTGTTTGAATACTTGTTGATGTGATACATGTTCTTGATTTGAAGAGAAATCTTATTTCTCTTAGTATTTCAATTCAAAATGGTACAAGCACAATGTGGAAGGTGGAGTTATAAAGGTTAGTATATTCGTTCTTGTCATGATGAATGTGGAAAGAAAACTTGACATGATATATATTCTTAAAAACTCCACATTTATAGGCGATGTTGTTGCCGACACATCTTTGCTATATGATGATGATGCTACAAAGTTGTGTTATATACGACTTGGTCATATGAGTGATAATGACATGATCGAGTTGAGTAAGTGAGGACTTATTGATGGACAAAGTATTAGTAAATTGAATTTTGTGGGTATTTTGGCCTTGACAAGTAGAAAATAGATAGGTTCTCTAAAGGATTCCACAACACTGAAGGAACACTTGATATTCACTCAAATCTTTGGGGGTCGTCTAAAGTAATTTCTATGGGAGGTGTATATTATATGTTGACGATTGTTGATGATTTCTCTAAAAAAGTTTGGGATTTCTTTTTGAAGCAGAAGTGATGTGTTCTCTAAGTTTAAGGAGTAGAAGATTATGATTAAGAATCAGACTAAAAAACTAATAAAATATTTATATACCGATAATGAGTTGGTGTTATGTTCCGAGGAGTTCAATATTCTATGTAGTATTGAAGGAATCATAAGGCACCACAGTGTCTAACAAATTCACAATATGATGGTGTGACATAGAATGAATAAGACTTTAATGGATAAGGTATGTCATATACTTCTTAATGTTGATTTACCAATGTCGTTTTGGTCTGAAGCTATAGCTTCAACATGTTTTCTCATCAACTGGTCTCTTTCGATTGCGATAATAAACTGACTCTACAAGAAGTATGATATTCCTTTTAGTTATTCTGATTTGAATTTTTTTGGTTGTTCTGTATATTCTCATGTTGATGAAGGAAAATTGGAGGCTTGATTTGTGAAGTGAATTTGAATTGGCTACAAGTCCATTATAAAGGGGTATAAACTATGGTGTTTTGAAACCATAAAGGTAATAATTAGTCTAAATATTATTTTTGACGAGACACCTATATTAATTGTTACACCCCTTATATCTTCTTATGATAACATGTGGGTGGAGTTTGAGATTAGATTGAAATCTGAACATGTGACAATGTCGTTAACTAAACTAGATTTGAAAGATACTTCACTTGCTTACACCACTATATCATATTGTTACATATAAGCCCATATGTGATTAGACATCCTAAAAGACTCGATGAGGAAGGTTATACTCAAATTTTGGAGATTTGTTGTACTAACGTGTTTTTTTCCTATTGTGAAACATATTTTGATTCAAGTATTACTTGGCATTGTGGCGATGTATTTTTTGGAGTTTGAGTAGGTAAATGTGAATGCCACATTTATTCATAGAGGTTTAGATGAAGACATCAATATGCATCAACCTAAAGTATTTAAAGTCTTAAGAGAACATGATTAAATTTTTTATTCTAAAAAATCTTTTATGGTTTAAAACAATCGTAAAGGCTGTGATATAAAAGTTTTGATTGTTTTATGATCACTCATGACTTCAAAGAAATTGTTTTGATAGTTGTGTCTAAATTAAAGTTGATCACAATAGTTAATTTGTTTATCTCCTCTTATATGGTGATGATACGTTGATAGTAGTTAATAAGAGATACAGAAATATTACTTGTAACTTGGTAAAGAGATTGATATGAAGGGTGTAAAAGCTAAAAAAAATACTTGAAATGGAGATTTCAAAAGATAGAGCTGCTAGAAAGTTATACATAAGTCATAAAGGTATATTGAGAAAGTCTTTTGTTGTTTCAATATACTTGATGTTACTCCCGTTAGTTTTCTATTAATAACTCACTTTAAACTCTCTTCTAAAATACCACCTTAGTTTGATAAGGATATTGAGTATATGTTTCAAGCTCCATATTTTATTAAAACTGGTGTACTTATGTAAGTAATGGTTTGTACTCAATCAAATTTGATATATTTAGTAAATGTAGTTTGTAGATACCTTGAAAAATTAGGTAAAGAGAATTGGAGATCAGTTAAGTGAATCTTATGTTATTTAAAAGGTGTAACGGATATTCACCTACAGTTTGGGAGGAAAAGAGATCAAGTTATCTGTTATTTAACTTATTTCGACTCTAATTATGCTAGCAATTTTGATATAAGAAGATCTCTCACATGTTTTGTTTACTATATTGGCGATTGTGTAATTAGTTGGAAACTACTTTATAGAGTATATTCGTGTTATCTACTACCGAAATAGAATACATCATTACAAAAGTTTGTAAAAAAGGTTATTTAGCTAAAAGACCTATTCGTGGAACTTAAAAGGATTTATAGATGAAGATAGTATTTTGTGATAGTAAAAATAATATTTTCCCGATGAAGGATTAGATGTTTCAAGAAAGAACTAAACACGTTGATGTGCGCTATTATTTTGAATGTTATGTTACTTTTGGTGATATTGATGTGAGTATAATTAGTATTGTTTATAATTATGTCGATATAATTACGAAGACGCTTCTCATTACTAAGTTTGAGCATTGCCCAAATTTAGTTGGTATTGGTTGTTGAAGCTCATAGGGTGTTTGAAAGAGGTGAAAATGGTTATGGTTTTTGTATGTATTTTGAAAATCAAATTTTCTTTGACATATTAGATTTATATCACTGGAGAGATTGTTAGAGTTGTGATGATCCAGAGTACTTTTGACAGAGTATGGGTCTAGGCTCGTAATGCGATAAAAGAAATCATAAATATTTAATATTTGGGCTCACTAATCTAGTTATGTGACTTATAAATATATGGTCTTAGTTAAAGTTTATTATACCTATAATATTTTTCATTTTTATTCTTGCTCTTTTTAAATTGTAAAATATTTTTGATAACATAGTGAAATATTTTCTCCTCTAGATTTGATCTTTTTCATTTAAAGTTTCCACGTAAATCTTGTGTTATTATCGTCCTTCCTTCCTGTATTATTACACGCATCTCTTTTTATCTTATTTAGTCTCATATATATATTCAAACCAAATAAGAGTTCTCAAATGCAACGTTGATAACTTGAAGGAACGGAGAATTTAAGGTGGAGAATGGAAGTTCATTAATTTTTATTAAGATTTCTCATGTGCTAGCATAGCTTTGATCAAACTTTCCTAAGCCTTTTTTATGTTGTTGTTGCCTAATTAATTATGGTAGTGGGTAATATGGTTTCAACCCAATATCAAATTCAGGAGCAGACATAGTATGACGAAATTGGCTCAATAAGAACATGTTTTATGAGGAAATTACAAGTAAAATACATCGGTCTAGATGTGGAGGATGAGCTGAGGTTATATGATTTTGGCTTATTCTGGGTGAATTAGTGCCTAGTGGAACCAATTTATAGTTTATACCATTCAAAATGTATTTATTTTTGAAGCATTATACATGGATAAATTTTGGCTAATTAAGTATAAGTTGAACAAAAACGTTTTGTCATATGGGTAACGCTTGAGTTTTAATCACCACACTTGGTCTCATAGCTAAAAAGAAATTCCACAATAAATACCATGTTATGGACGTCAAATTCGAATGTGGGAGATGTGGATTGGGTGTTGTGACAACTAATATGGAGAAAAATGGATTCATATTTTTATTGGTTTTTGTGGGTTATTTGTCCAAAGTCAAATCGTAAAGCCTTAGATGGAAACGTTCAACCCTCCATCATCACGATACAAGTGAAAACATTCTTATGAGCTTTAATCAGGATCGCTTAGGTGATCCAATATTCTCTGTTTTAATGAGGACTTGACAAAGAGTATTCCTCAAGCTTGTTGTGGTAAGGATGTTTAACCCTATTTATGCTTAAGTTTAGTTTTGGATGCAAAGTAGTCACATTATGCAATTGAGTTATGTTTAATTCTATTTATGTATTAATGTTTGTGTTTATTTGCTTTGTTTTTGCATGTCTTTATGTTTGCATTATTCTTTTAGAATTGTTCGCTTTCTCAATAGTCCTAATATATTGATCTTTTGTTAAAAAGTTATTTGTATGTAATAAGATTGAAAAATAGTATATATATTCTTGATCTCTGCATTGTGAAACAACAAAGGATGCCATAACTATCTCCCTAAATTATGTCTATAATTATGTCCAGAATATTTGACCACATAATACAACTATTATTATGCTTATATTTAGGTCCAGAATATTAGACCAAATAATACAGTTAATACTCCCCCTCAAGTGGGAGCAGAGGTCAC
Organism: Impatiens glandulifera; assembly: GCF_907164915.1. Taxonomy (NCBI): domain Eukaryota; kingdom Viridiplantae; phylum Streptophyta; class Magnoliopsida; order Ericales; family Balsaminaceae; genus Impatiens; species Impatiens glandulifera. Next base: position 4,287,033 of record NC_061866.1, read on the forward strand.
GAATGCCCTTGAGAAGAAAAGTAAAAGACGAATATCCCAAGGCCTTAGTCAAAATGCCAGCTAACTAATGATCAGTAGGCATATATTGGGTGGCAATATTTCTAGAAATCATCTCATCCCGAATAAAGTGACACTCAATCTCAATATGCTTCATACGATCATGAAAAATAAGGTTACTAGCAATGTGGAGAACTTATTGACTGTCACAGAAGAGGTACAAGGAACGTATGCAAAATTCCAAGAGTCTCTAACAAAGACTTGATCCATATTAGTTCGCAAGTAGTAACCACCATAGAACGATATTCAACTTCATTAGAGGAACTAGCAATAGTAGGTTGTTTTTCAGTACGTCAAGAAATAGGAGAATATCCAAGAAAAACTACATAGCCAGTAAAAGAGCGGCGAATGAGAGGACATGCAGCCCAGGCACTGTCCGAGTACACTCGCATAGTTAAAGACGATGTAAGTCGCAAACAAATATCTTGGCACAGATGACCCTTAAGATATCGAAGGACTAGTAAAGAAGCATCCCAATGGTGTTGCATTAGATTACACAGAAACTTTGCTAGAGTGTGAACAATATAACTCAAATTCGGGGGAGTAACCGAAAGATAGACCAAGCGACAAACAAACTCCAATATTGGTCAGGTTGATCGAAGATATTAGTAGTAGACGAAGCAAGACGGTGATTTTTCTCCATAGGTGTGTCAATAGGGCGACACCCAAACATATCATCATCAGTTAATAAATCTAGCACATACTTGTGTTGGGATAAAAAAAATCCCATCAGGACTTCGATCCACCTCAATACCAAGAAAATATTTCAAATGTCCCAAGTCCTTCATATGAAAACATGAATGCAAGTAATCCTTAAAATGAGAAATCAGTGTGGAATAACTACCAACAATAACTAAATCATCCACATAAATCAACACATGGATAGAATAGGCATCTCAAATAAGGCTAAATATGGAATAATCAGCATAAGATTGAGTAAACTCGTATGAACGTAATGCAGCAGACAACTTACCGAACCACTAACGAGGAGCTTGGGGTAACCCATATAAAGATTTACGTAAGTGACAAACCATACCGGAAGTAGTAGAATAGCCTGGGAGAGGACGTATATACACTTCCACAGACAAGTCACCATGCAAAAAATCATTATGCACATCCATCTGATGAAGTTCCCAATTAAAAATAGCAGCAATATCAAGAAAAATGTGTATCGTACCCATGTTCGTAACACGAGTAAAAGTTTCTGTATAATAAATGCTAGCACGTTGTCGGTTACCATGAATCACTAGACGTTCTTTATAACGTTCCACCGTGCTAGAAGAGGTATGTTTAATTTTATAAACCCAACCGATGTTAATTGCTTTCTTACTAGTAGGAAACCGGGTTAAAGTCCAAGTATTGTTGCGTTCTAAAGAAGAGATTTTCTTAGTCATTAATGTTATCCATTGCGGTGATTTAACAGCCTCCATAAAAGAGGAAGGCTTTTTTCTATCTAAAAGAGTTGCTAGATAATACTGATGAGTGACAAAAAATTATTATAATATACAAAACATGCAATGTCAACGGGCTTATCTGAGGTCCCTGAATGTGATGGTGGTGTAGTAGTAGGGGGTCTATATTGAACCACTATATTATTCACATGATCGCGAAAATGAATCAAAACTCTTTTGGTACACAAGACACGACCCAATTCCTTTGGGGTCGAGGTAGTAGTTGTGGACTGAGAGGGGTCGGTTGAACTCCCCTAGAGTCAATACCTATGTCATCATCTGAATCAACCCATAATGATGGTTGATTAAAATATTTTTTCCATTTAGTTTTAGCAGTATCCGAAAGAGAATCCAAGTAAGGGAACTGATCTTCAAAAACCTAAACATCACGACTTACAAAAAAAAATTGGGATTTAAGATCATTTAACCGCCGACCCTTTTTACCAAACGGATATCCCACAAATATACAACGACGTGAGTGTGTGTTAAGTTTATCTTTAATATACGGGGAATTGGAGGCAAAAACCTTAGTAAGAATGAGGTGGTGGTTTACCAAAAAGACATTCATACGGAGTCTTAAGATCCAACAAAGGTGTTGGCGTGAAATTGATTAGGTGCGCAGTAGTAAGTACACAATTCTCCCAAAAAATATTGCGAAAGATTAGCTTGAAAACGTAACGCACGGGCCACGTTAAGAATATGACGGTGCTTACGTTCAACTCTATCATTTTGTTGAGCCGTATCAACACAAGAAATTTGTAAAAGAATGCCTTTCAAGAAGAAAACAATGATTTCAATGAGGTAAATTCACGATCATTATCCAAACAAAACACACGAATACGTTTAGCAAATTCTTTTTTACCATCTTATAAAATTGCTTAATCAAAGTACCAACTTCACTTTTGCAAAAAGTATCAAAAATACCCATGTAGTGCGTGAAAAATATTCAACAAAAGTAAGAAAATAATGAGCTCCACAACTCGATAAAACCTTGTTTGGTCCTTAAATACCACAATGGACTAAATCAAAAACAGTAGTAGCACATGTAAAACTAACAGAAAAAGGAGCACGTGTTTGTTTGCTCATAGAACAAATATGGCAGTTCGTAGAACAACCTTTATTCAAAGTTTGTGAAACAAAAGGTAAAGTGTAACTAACTTTTATAGAGAGATGACCTAAGCGCTAGTTCCATAACACATCAGATCCTTTATTAGAAACTACATGTGCTTGAATTGTTGGAGCCATAATCGTATGAAAAATATAAACCCCTCTAGATAACACCCCCACTCCAATCAGGTTCCTCAAAGTGCGTTCCTAAATAACACAAAGTGTATCAATAAAAATAATAATATAACGGTGGACAACATTGAGTTGATATACCAATAATAAATTACAAGTTATCGATGGGACATATATCACATTATCAAGAGACAATTCATCAAGCAAAACACTATCATTTTTGGTCACAAAGATCGTAGCACCATTAGGTAAACCAACACTAGTTTTAATTGAGATAGTGTTTGAAAAAAAAATTAAGTTACCCATCATATGATTCGAAACCCTGGTATCAATAATCCAATTATTGGAAAAAGATATACCCGAGAATTTGTTAGAAGAAGCATTGATGATATTCACATTTTACAACATTTGTGACCAATGCTCATTGAAAATATATGGAAAATGTGCACGGTCAATCGAACCGGTAGACACCTCACTAAAGGAGGCGGTTGTCATGTGAGAGGCAAGGCTACGCCCAGAACTATGATATTGCGGCAAGGAGCAGCTTGAGATGTGCGCTCAGGTTATGGTTGTTGTCCTCCATCACCACCGCGAGCACTACTCTTAACATGGCGTTCTTGATACCACTCCAAATAGCCATAAATCTCAAAGAAACTATCCTTCGTATGCCCTTTTTATATTCTAATGGTTACAAACTTGCTTATCCGAGCCATTGTCGGACCTGTTAGGATACCCTAAGACTGCAGCATTGACTGAAAAACCGACAGCCTCAATCCTAATAGTAGATTTCCCTTCCAAAACAATTTGCTTTCATTCCTCAGCAACAACCTTAGCATATGCAATATTAAGTGCATGTAATGAATCCATCATTAGAATAGAGAAGACACAATTACCAAATTTAGTAGCATCCAATCCCATACAAAATTGATGGAAAATAGCATGATTCTGAACCTGTGTATACTTAGTTGCAGTCGCACATGTGCACTTTGGTAGCTTTTCAATTGCAGCTAAATCATCCTATAAATGATGCAATTCGGAATAGTATTTAGAAATATACTTACCATGTTGCTTACACTCAGCAATCTGAGACTTAAGCTCCATAATACGCGGTCCATTGCCCATGGCAAATTTCTCATGAAGATCATCCCACAAATCTTTAACCTTATCTGAATAACGAATGCGACCCCGGATCGATTCGTCCAATGTACTCACAATCCACGCATTAAGCATTGAATTAATGATACCCCATTGAGCAAAATCTTGATGAGTGATTGTTTGAGGTATGATATCACCATCAAGGAAGCCTAGTTTGTTCTTCGCATAAAGATTATTACGTATCATACACCTTCAATCTTCATAATTATCACCAATTAATATAATTGGGCTAATAATCGAGCATGTACCTTCACTGGGATTAAGGTAATATGGAAAGAAAAGCTCATAACGAGCAACAGAGGAGATTCAACCGTTAATTCAGATTCCATGGTTGGGGTTTAGAGTTGTCTAGGGTTAGTTAGAGGAAGAAGACACTGAAAGAAAAAATCAACGTTGAAAATTTGAAAGAAAACGAAATCTCTCACCGATAGAGCTCTAATACCATAATAAGATTGAAAAAGAGTATGTATATTTTCTTGACCTCTGCATTATGAAACAACTCACATATATACAAATGATTCCATAACTATCTGTTACGACTTATTTCGTAATATGTGTTTATGGGTTCAAGAATCAAGTTCTTGATCTCTAAGACCGGTGGAAATTCTACAATCAAAGGACAACGGAAGGTTTTGATAGAGAATTTGGGGGGAGGGATAGAAGAACCAAGGGTGAAAAGAGAAAATAATGTTGGTCTACACCAAACAGTCCATAGTAAATAATAATAGACGAACGGGGTCGAAGTTCATATCTTCATTATTCCATTCATGGGTCCTTGAGGAAGAAATACCAGTCTTATATAGGTGATGTCTTGCCCCATAATATTCGGTTACAAAAAATACTAAAAAATAATAGAATTCAGTTTGTAAAATAGAAAAGGGAAGCAAAACAAAATATGAATACAACAAAACAGAAATCTGGCCCATGTGCACCATAGGACCGAGACCGGGTGCCGAGAAAGGTTGCTGGAATTTATTCTAGGACCGAGGCCTTGATTTTAGACCGTAACAATATCTCCCCCTTCAAAATTCATCGCCCTCGACGAAAAAGACCGTGGTCTGCCGAGTCTGTCGAGCCTTTAATGCGCGTGCTCAATATTTCAAAGAATTCGGTCGGACTTCAGCAAGTCCAGCAAGTGTCGGGGTCTTAGGACCGCATTTCTTAGAAGCCTTCGGTCTTCATGCTCCACAACCAGTCCTTCCTTCGGCCCAACACGCCCGGTGCTGCAAAAGAGCCATTTTTCTTCCGGGTATACTCTAGAATGTCTTCAAACAACCAAGCCTAGTCCTTTATCCAGACCAGCAACACATGTGCAATAATATAGCCATGTCTTTTGACTACCTTCCTGGCTGATGGTCGGTTATTGGGTTGCTGGGTGAGCCCTTTGATTATTTTTTGGAAATTTTCAAGAGCGTCTTCCAAAACAAGTGAAACACTTTGGCATTCGTTTTTGCTCTTTATTTGTACTGTGGCAACAAAATTATGATTTTCCAAGGCCTTTTCTAGAATGATGCCTTGTATTATGTTGACCCGCGACCGAGGGGTACCTTGCTAGACCGTGAAAGTGTGCAAGATAATGACACGTTCGTCCCTTGTCTCAAGCAGTAAAGGTGGGTCATAAAAACCTGATTCTTGGACGAGTTCTTGAACTTCTTGTTGATTAGCCGGGGCCATGAACAATCTGGATTTGCACCTATGATTAGGCTCCCAATTATCATTGCAAGTATAGCGCCAGTCTTCCTTGGGATCGGTCGTCCGGTTTGTGCTCGGCCAGACCGTGTTAACAATGCATGGTTTGGGCAGCAGCGACGGCTTGGCACGGTACTAGGGCCTGCGACCGAATCGCAGCAAGAGATCCCTCTTGAATGCATCCCACTTTAACGCTACCTTTTGGTTGCGATTACATAGATATGATTCATGCCACGTTCTTGCCTCTTTTGAGACGTGAGTGCGGACAATGTCTAGCTTTGTGGAATCATTCGTCTTGCTCTCCCTAAAGACTTGCTCGGCAAATAAGAGTCATCCCTCCAAATTAGTCCCATCAAATTCAGGAATATTAACATTTGTGAGCCGGGTTGGAGGAAGGTAGCAAGAAGCAATATTATAGGGTCGGGTGCGGGGATTTTGCCCATCATTAAACGCACCTTTTTCAATGGTTGTCAAACTTTTTCCAGTAGCATACCTTCTGTTCATATTTTGCAGAAACGCATTGTGCAAGGCAGCCTGTTCGGTCATATGTTGTCGCATGGCAGTATTCATGGAGGCATATTGTTGGGTCAGCCCTTCGAGTAGGGTCTTAAGATCATCCATCTTTGCTGCTATCAGGTTTCTTTTATTTGAAAATCGTCTTGCTCTGATACCAAGATGTTACGACTTATTTCGTAAGTTGTGTTTATAGGTTCAAGAATCAAGTTCTTGATCTCTAAGACCGGTGGAAATTCTACAATCAAAGGGCAGCGGAAGGTTTTGATAGAGAATTTGGGTGGAGGGATATAAGAACCAAGGGTGCGAAGAGAAAATACTGTTGGTTTACACCAAACAGTCCATAGTAAATAATAATAGACGAACGGGGTCGAAGTTCATATCTTCATTATTCCATTCATGGGTCCTTGGGGAAGAAAGACCAGCCTTATATAGGTGATGTCTTGCCCCATAATATTCGGTTACAACAAATACTAGAAAATAACATAATTCAGTTTGTAAAATAGAAAAGGGAAGCAAAACAAAATATTAATACAACAAAACAGAAATCTGGCCCATGTGCACCATAGGACCGAGACCGGGTGCCAAGAAAGGTTGTTGGAAATTATTCTAGGACCGAGGCCTTGATTTTAGATCGTAACACTATATTTCTAAATTATGTTTATAATTACATTCAGAATATTTGACAAAATATTATACAACAAAACAGAAATTTGGCCCATGTGCACCATAGGACCGAGACCGGGTGCCAAGAAAGGTTGTTGGAATTTATTCTAGGACCGAGGCCTTGATTTTAGACCGTAACACTATATTTCTAAATTATGTTTATAATTACATTCAGAATATTTGACCAAATAATACCGCTAATATTATGCCTATAATTAGGTCTAGAATACTAGACCAAATAATACAACTAATAAACTAATAGTATAAAGGATGTCTAAATTAAGTTATAACTTCATTTAAAATATATTTCAAAATATTTCACTAGTCTACCCATATACCAAAATTATATTAATGTTATGCCTCATAATAGCCACATCTATCTAATTAGCATTACTAACCTCAAGAGTGTTAGAATTCACACTCCTTCCAATACATTTTTACACACCTAGCTACATATACACCAATTTTTTAGAATAACTTTCATCATAATAACCAGGCCCACAACATTGAACATTGGGCTTCTCTAAACCCAAATTATTATTTTTTTTGTAACTCACATAAATAATATTTATTATTTTTAAATAATATACTTTGCAATAAATATTTTTATATATAATCAGAACTGCAAAAGGAAACCAATAAAATGAAAAAAGTTAAGCAAAACAAAGAAATAAAAGTAAAAAATAAAAAATGCAGGTTAATTATTTTGTAATAAAGATTGGGGTTGGTGACCCTTGTAATCATATGTCTGCAACTTTACAACTAGATCCCAAAATTCTTCACAAAGAACATGTGAGGAGCAACTTCAACCGAACACCAAATTCATACTCAAAATCTCTTTTTCACTCCAATAGATACCAATACCCAAACTCAAAATGAGTTTTCCCTCCTTTTCTCTTGCAAACGCATATATATATATATATATATATATATATATATATATATATATATATATATATATATATATATATATATATATATATATATATATATATATATTATATGCAATTGCACTATTTATGAAACTCAAAACTTTTTTTTTTTTTTTAATTTAACCCCTACACTTAATTTAGGTCCATTTTATATATTAAAATTATTTATATAATTTATTATTTTAATTTATTTATATAATTTAATTCATTCATATAATATTTTTTTGTATAACATAAATTTATAATAATATTCAAAAAAAAATATAATAATATTCAAAAGTTATAATAATGTTCAAAAATTATAATAATGTTCAAAAACATTATATAATGAACATTAATTTTTTATTTAGTTTGTGTATTATGAATTTTGAATTTTTAATAATTTATTTAAAATCAAATTTAAAATAATGGGGTGATATTAAAATATTGTAGTGTAATCTATAATATTGTAAAATATATGGGGTGATATTAAAAAGTTATAAAAATTGTTGTAATGAAGAATATTATGGGCTTGTTCGGATTGGGGTTTTTTGTAAAACTTAGAAGGGAAAATAATAATGATTGATGATGATTTTGAGAAAGTGATGATTATTTTTGGTAAAATGACTTAAAGGGTATTGATATATATAAATAAAATAAAAAATTATAATTTAAAATAGAGGGTATTTTAGTATTTTGGTTAATGAAATGAGTGATGTGATTGTTGATAAGTGATTGATTGGAAAATTGATTTTGTTTGGGTTTTTCAAATAACCCAAGGAGAATAAGGCCTATAAGAATATTCTTTTGGGTTTAAGAATGAGTTTTCCGGTTGGAGAAGATTTACTGTTTGATGTGACATTTACACCAAAATGAGTTTGAAAATGAATTTTTCAGTTGAAGATGATCTTAATTCATCAACCACTAGAAGCAAATTAATGTACTAATTGAACATCTGTTTAACCAAATTATATTCCCAAAAAAAATGATTTTGCTTTTTAATTCACATATGATTTTTTATTATTTGAAATAGTATCAGTTTTCTATAGACTTAGTGATTAAATAAGACATAGAAAAGAAAAAAAAGTATATGATTAGTTTAGATGACTACCAGATTAATCAATTAATAAACTCATACAAGTACATTTTCAAATATTGGAAAATTAGAATTGTTTATCTATGAGCTTGAATGACTAAATTTAATTCCAGATGGGATAATGGGATCCTTTGCTACCAAATAGTGGTGTTTCGTCTATTCCCTCTCACATGAGGAGGGGCATTAACGTAATAAAAGAAATTTTTTTTTCTTTTATTATCATAATGTCCCTCCCATGTGAGATGGAACAAGGTAACACCACCCTTTGGTAGCAGAGGATCTTATTCATCGGGGTAAGAAGCAAATTGTCACGAATTCAATCACATGACAACAATGGGTTTAATAAATTTATTAAAATATAACATTTTAATAATAACTGAATTATTTTTATTTAAATATAATTTGTTACTTTTAAATTAATTAATAAACTTAAACTTAAAAATTAAATAGTTGTAATTGTCATTTTTAAATTAAAATAAATTTATATGTATTCTTTTTTAAATTTTAATATATATATATATATATTCTATATAACCTATTAAGATAGTTCCACTAACCATAATGATTCTTAAAAAATCAAATATAATAGATTCACTTCGAACCTCTTTAGTTTAATCGGTAATTTTCAAACATTTTTAGTTTAATTGGTAATTTATCGATGAAGAAGTGAGGATAATTTGTGTCCTCACCACGACCATCATGTTCTATATCATTAATATATTTATTTATTTTTCATATTTTATAAGATTTTTAAATTTATTTTTTTATTAAGAAAAAATTTTAATATATTATAGATAAATATTATTTTATATAATTTTATTATAGATATATTTTATTCTTTTAAATAATACGATATAAAGTGTTAGGATCGAAGACAACAATAAAAGGGAGTTGAATATTGTTGTCATATTTTTCACTTAAATGCGATTTTAATCCTATTAAGTATTGAAAATATGTTTCTTTTATTTAAAAAATTGTAGCAAACTCTTGAACGGTTTCAAGTGCGGAAAATGCTTGCAGGATTTGAAAGAGAAAATATAAGAATGAATGAAGTAATGAAAAGACAACATGAGATTTTATGGATGTTCAGAGATAAAAACTTCTACGTCGCCTCTTCTTTTGTTTCCATAAGGATTTCACCAGAATACTTTGATTTGTATAGACGCTACACAAATCCACTTAGATCACAAGTGTTAACACTTGTCTGTCTGAACTTCTAGCTCTCACACTATCTTGTTGAATAGACGACTATCTGTTCAGCTTACACAAGTAAATGATTATCAAATGATACAAAATATTATCGAATAAACTATCTTGTGTGACTATTGTATATGTTAACGTCTCTCAGCGTATATCGTCTCGTGTATATGTAACGTAGTGACTTGCAAAAGACCCCTTCATCGTTGTTCTCTGGTGCCTTTTTATACTTGAGGCATGGAAACGGTTGAATCCATTTTTTCGAACGTGGCAACGAATATTTATCGTTTTGCATGTCAGAGTAGAAAGTTGGTTGTACATTTGTCGTATTGCAATTTATGAGTGTTCAGCTACTTGACTTAGCTGATAAGCATTCAGCTGATGTGGAACTTAGCAGATAGTGAGCTCTACTGATGAGCTACTCTGCTGATAGCGAAATCAGTTGTTGATCAGCTCAGCTACTAGCGAACTCTGCTGATGGCGAGCTTTGCTGTTAGCGAACTTTTCTGTTTGAGCAAATATGCTGCCAGCAAACTCTACTATTTGAGCAACTATGTTGCCAGCGAACTCTGCTATTTGAACAATTCTATTGCCAGTGAACTCTACTGTTTGAGTGACTTTGCTGATAGAAAATCTACTAATAGAGAATGTTCAGCTGATGGAAACTTTGTTGTTGGCGAACTCTACTGATGGAGCAGCTCAACTGATAGCGAGTCTTCAGCTGATGGCAACTCTGTTGTTAGCGAGTCTTCAGCTGATGGCAACTCTATTGTTTGAACAACTCGGCTGATGGAGAACTGCTTACGATCAGTTGCTTAGAGCAGATGTCTTTGATTTTACATGCACATTAACACATTGTTAAACTTAGTTTTATTCATTCATCAAAATCATGTGTGTTCATTTTAATTATCCTAAGTTCATTTAATCAATTAAAACGTTTTCATAATTCAACTTGATTTAACGATTTCCACTTTAACTTAATTTTACATAGAGGCATCCCACCCAAATTTAGAAAAAAAAACAATTGATGTGGATTGTATTGAAAAAAATCAATGTATAACGAGAAGAGAATAGTAAATCTTCTTTTGTGTCCCACAAGTTAAACGTCATCGTTTTATCCCTCATTTTTTTTCTTTGGCTTAAATCATCATTTTACATTTCTCTCCCTCCTTATCTATTTTTATATTTATCTTATATATACACGTCTTAGGCAGCAATAATTGGGTCTCGTTGTTAGAAACTTTAATCTAAATATTTATTCGTTAGTTCTATAATCTTAATACTATATGTCAATAAATTGAGATAAACTGTAATTGCGGAAACATGCCTGAATCTGAAATGAAAATGGTTCATTAAGTCGTTCTTCATTGTTTTTCGGATCTTCTTCGATCTTAGATCTTCAAATTCTGAATCTGAACTTGGATCGGTAATGAATGATGTCAGTGGGGTTTAGGTCTTCCAACCCACTATCGACAGCCCTTGAGTATTTTTGAAAGGTAAACATACCTCTAAATTTTGTCTAATGAGAGAAACATGCAAATCAAATGGAGTCTTAAGCTAATTAGGTCAAACCAGTCAAACATGCCAACAGACGGAATGAAGGGGTGCTTAATTGACGGGTCGGGTCAGTTCTCAAAATCAGCTAGTATGAAATTAATTTTGTCAAAATAACTTATTTGTTCATTTATTTATTCTCAAACTCAGTTTTCTAAACTTATTATTAGGGCTTCTTGGAGGTTATTTGAATAGTAGTTTGAAGTGAAAAACAAAAATGATGATTAATAATTGTAAGGTTATAAAAAACCATTAAAGATATTGATATATATAAATATAATATAATAATTTTAAATATAAAATTATTGATATTTTAACATTTTATTTAATGAATTTAATAATTTAATAAATAAGATTAGAGTGAACCAATGTTATTTTTTTCGATTATTTAAATAACTTAAAACCGAATAAGGTCTTAAATATATATCCTAAATTTAATAATTTATATTATATATATTTAAATTATTATTTTTATAAATTTAATTATTTATATTTTAATATATTTAAATTATTATTATTTTATAAATTTAATTAAATATTTTAATATTACTATTTAATTTATTATTTTTATAAATTTAATTATTTATATTATATATATATTTATACATTTAAATTATTTTTTTATATAATAATAAATATTTACTTGATCATATCTATAACAGTGAATACTAACAAATTTAAAACATTTTAATCATACCACTAACTTAATAATACATACAAATGATGTAATCATCTTTTTTTTAAATTATTAGAGATTTTGTTCAAGATAATATTTTCTATGTCTTTCATACCCTTCTTGACCTCACACAAATTATAGTCTTTAGTATGTTATCCATCTCAATTTGGTTTTATCCTCATTAATTTTGTTTTTTTCATATATTTTAATTGAGAATGAGGTTACCACTTTTTAAATTATTAGAGATTTTGTTCAAAATAATGTTTTCTACGTCTTTCATACCCTTCTTGACCTCACGCAAATTATAGTCTTTAGTGTTATCCATCTCAATTTGGTTTTATCCTCATTAATTTTGTTTTTTTTCTCATATTTTAATTGAGAATGAGGTTACCATATTCCTCAACCTTGTATATTCCATCAATATTATTTTAGTATTTACTTATTTACTAAGATGATGAAGTAAATATTTTGTATTGTATAAAAAATAAATTAAATGTATATATATATATATATATAATATAAATAATTAAATTTATAAAAGTGATAATTTAAATAGTAATATTAAAATATATAATCAAATTTATAAAAGTAATAATAATAATTTAAATAATAATTTGAATAGATATATTAAAATATAAATATTTAAATTTATAAAAATAATAATTTAAATATATGAATAATATATAAATTATTAAATTTAGGATATATTTAATAATAAATTATAAAAATTAAAATAAAATAAAAAATAAAAAACTGAATTTGAATAATAAAATAAATTAATTTAATAAAAAAATATGTAAATTAGGAAAAATAAATTTCAGTTTGGAACCGAACCCTTAAAGGCTCAGACCATCTCCAACCGGCCGATAAACCCAAACGCAAACCCAAATTTTGCTCCAACCAGCAAGCAAACCTAAACCCAAAATGGGAATGGACTCTCTCTCAAAAAAAACCTGCAGTATCACTATTCATTCACACTATTTTTTACTATTTTTAAAAATGGCCCTTAGACTTTTTCTTTTTTAGATAACTTTCAAATTTTATACATATAAATTAATTCTTTAACTTATATTTTTTTACTTTTAAGATATAAAATTATAATATTTTTTAAATGTATAATTAAATTATTAAATTTATTATATGCGCACGTGTACCAAGTATTTTTTTATTAATAATGTTTGTTTATTTAAATGTATTATTTAATTATTTTGTTGTTTATGAATTATTCATATATATACTTAATTTTATTTTAATATTATTAAATGAATGAGAAAAGATTGAGGTTAAATATGTAAAGTTGATAAATATATAGATAATATTAATAAGGTTAAAAAGTTAGTGTAAGAAAAGAATATTCTAAAAATAGTTTTTTTGGTTTGGAAATGGATTTTTGGGTTGGAGATGAATTAGTGTTTGATGTGACGTTTACTGCATTTTGGGTTTGAGAATGAGTTTAAGGTTGGAGATGGTCTTAAACAGACTCAAGTCGCTGGTACGGTTTTGAGATCTTATTTGCTACAGGTAACTTCGATTATTTTTGTCTATTTATTTTCTTAGCTTAACTATTGCATGATTATGATTTATTTTAAATATAAAAAACTTATAAAAGTATGTTTAGATGGAAAACTTGTAGACATATATGTCTAAGTATGGATAAAATAATTAATTATATAAAAATCACACTTTTAATTATAGACGAAAGTTTAAGTCGGATGACACATTGATCATAACATCGAGATCATTTATCAAGTGTAACCAAATATCGAACGAACATAATTTCTAATGTTTAAACGCGTTTCAATAAACGCGAAACTTTTCCTAATTTTTAAAATGAATTGGATGACGACTCTTAAAGTCTAAAACTCAGTCCAAAATTTTGGGAATAAACGACCTGCGATCTTAGTAGCTTCGTTATTGATGATTTGGTCGAGACGGCTCATCAGATCCACCCTTTCGGTTCGACTCGGGCGCGTACAATTAGTTTTAGTGTTATTTTATTTTACTAATCTATTAATTTTAAATTGAGATTATTATTTAATACTTTATATATATAATATAAATGGTTAAATGATAAAAGAAAGAAAATAAAAATAAAAAGATAAACAAGATCTGGTTTATCTTTAAAAAAAAAATATAATTTTTTTATAAGTTTTCTAAAAAAAGTTGTTTGATAGAAAAAGTTATGTGGAATTTTTATAATATGAATTATTAAAATTAAAATATAATACAAGTAAATTAATAATATTTTTAATTGATACATTAAATTGTTTTATTATTAAATTATAATAATGTGATAAAAATAAAATAATATTTTTTCAAATTTCTTAAACAACTACTATAAAATGCAAGATCAAAATAGCTCTTACAACTCTTAAAATTGAAATAAAAATGTCATATGAATTATGATTGACTAACCATATCAAAAAGTTAATATGTTCAACAATAAAATAAGGATAGAACTTTTTCATGATTATCATCATTCTTTGTTTTTGTTGTTGAAGAGCATCTTGGTGCCGTCTAAACTTCTAAACCTTCCCAATAAGAAAATTAATTTAATAAAAAAAATAAGTTGTTTAAGTTCTAATGGAAATATAATTGAAAGACTTAAACTTCTTTTATAAGCTTGGGCTCGGAGGGCCCACAGCAGCCCACATATAGATTCACTTTGGACCCCACCTCACCTTTTTTTTTTTTTTTTTTCTTGCTCTCTCTATTTCGGCCCCACTTTCTTCATTCAAGAAAACCCTAAAAAACTCAGTTCTGTTCTCATTTATATATTATACATATATAAATATATATAATTTTATGTACAAAGTTACAAACAACAATAAACTACTCTCTGTCCTTATTCTTCTTTCCCTTCAAATATGATCCTTCAAAGCTTGGCCTCACCAGCCGACACAATCCAAACCACCGTCGACACCCACCGTCGGCCCGACAAATTAGCTGTCCAGAGAAAGTCGTCCAGAGGTTCCAAGGACCGACACACAAAAGTCAATGGTCGTGGCCGTCGTGCTCGGATGCCAGCTCTATGCGCGGCACGAATCTTTCAACTGACCCGAGAACTCGGTCATCGATCCGATGGAGAAACGATTGAGTGGCTCCTCCGACAAGCCGAACCCTCTATCATCGCCGCCACCGGTACCGGCATAATTCCTAAACAATCTGTGTCTTCTTCAGTCAGCCAAGTTCCAATTTTGGAAACATCTCATCCGAACCCACCATCAGGTATGTCTGCTGTTCTTCCGCCGCCGCCGCCTCACCCCAACAGCACGTTGAACTTATGCCAGTCGATGCAGAAGAGTCTTGATTTTACAGGAAATGTGTACCAGCACATGCCCTTCACGGCGATGTTGCTTCAGCCGGAGACGATGGAGATGGAGCTGGAGGAAGAGGAGGTGCTTGGTGAGCAAGATATTTAAACTTTTACAACTCAATAAACAAAAATGGTGGAGTTGTAGAGCAGCCTCTACTTTAGTATACTATTGTTAGAATTTTGTTATTTCGGCCGGCATATTATTAATGGAAGCTTTCAATGTGTTTTGGTGGGGGACAAACAATTATATACAAAATAAATTTGTATATTTAAAAATATGGTTTCAGCTCTCATCGATGATCATTTGAAAACTTAGTTTCATCATCTATGTCACTCTAAACAAAAATGGTGTTTTCAAATCAAGTTAATATGGGTCCCCTTTTGAAAATACTTTTGTGTAGTGTACTACTTGCTAAATTCAAAATTCAGAAAGAATGAAAAAAAAAAACTAATAATTTTATTAGTAATAAGATGTGTCAGGCAGAATCTAAAACTGCTGAACTTTCTGGCACTATCTTTTCATCTTCTTGGTATCACATGGTGGTAGATCTGGTTTTGTACAGGAAATATAAATAAAATTATTCCTATTAACTATCTGATTGAGTGTAGCACATAGAAAATGATTTTCCTTTTTTATCATAAAATCTCAAAGTATGTTACCTCTTTGGAAATGCAAAAGGTTAGTTCATCAATTCTAAATAAAAGTAAATGTACTTAGAAATCAACATAAAGTCTAATTATTAATGAAGATTTAGCAAAAAAAGAAAAACCATAATGCGAAGATTTGGCAAAAAAACAATACAACCAATTTGGACCCTTTTAAGGGATCTATTTAACCCTCAGTTTTCAATTCAGTAAAAAAAAATGAGTGGTGAAAATGACCATCAAAATAGGCAAAACATTCATACCTCGTTTAGATCTATGTTCTTTAGGAAGTATCTCAATTGAATATGTCTCCTTGAAACATGAAAATAATATGATCTTAACACCATACTGCAATAAATGTAAGAATAAAGTGAGAAATGGAGACAAATCACAACAAGATTGACAATGATAATAATAATAATACATACTGCATCAGCAGCTCTGCCTGCAATGTTACGCGATCTAGCCCGAGTCAAAAATACTGAGAAAAGGATAAGCAAAAGAAATGAAGAACTATACTTGGACATCTTCTCCAAATATTCACTATATTTCATTGGCACATAGCCCTAGTAAGAATCTGTGTGAGACTTGAGATGACAGTACATGTTCAAAATAAGTCTTTACTCTTTAGCACACCAATTGGTGTATCCCAAATTACAAACTGAAGGTTTCCAGAAAGTGGAGAACCACCTGTTTAACGACCTGCTGTCTCACAAACTTATGATGATATTGGGTACTATATAATTGATCTGTTAAGGCACGAAACTTGAAGGGAACCAAAAAGGAAAAGAACAAGACCAAACAAATAATGTCCTGCAAGAGTGGGACAAACATACTATTCTAATTCAAGCAAATAATGCGTATATTTGTCTCTTCGGTTATGTTTGTTTACATGGAAATGGAATTAGAAATGAACTACAAAAACAAATAACAAAAATAATAAAAGGAATTGAAATTGTACAATTCCCCAAGAAATGGAATTCAAATTCTGCCCTAACCAGACATACCCTTATGGAACTCCTTGAAATAATTCGGCCAAATGTTTCTCCTTTGAAGAATTTATGGGATCCATTAATTCCATGGGAATGTGGGATTTATAATAACAATTCTAATCCATTATTTTTCAAGACTTAAAACAAACAAGGGAATTGAACTCCCAATTCCAAATGCAATTGCAATTCTACCCTAACCAGAAATAGATTTATGGAACTCCTTGAAATAATGAAACACACATCAAATGGAAGTCGGTAAAGGGGTGCATGGAAGAGCTCAAACATAGAGTCGAGTGTTAAGAACTATTATTGTATTTTGAATCAAACTCTTTTTCTGATTTAGGATATAGCCAGCCGTGCCCTTTTAGTCTCTGTATTCACTGGAATTTTTTCTTGGAAGAATTTATGGAATCCATTCGGCTATGTTTGGTTTGGGTGGAAATAAAATTATAAATGGAATTCGGCATCCAAGTCGAATCATTTGTTTGTTTGAAGAATTAAAATAAAAATTATAATTATAATTCCAATGAAATCGAATGCATATTATTTTTAAGTTTTAGTTAAGTACTTCCCAGTTCAGAATTGCAACTCTTATAAAATTGGAATAATAATTCTAATTCCAATTATACACATCCAAATATAGCCTTTGCATGCTTAATTCTCATTGAATTGCATTATTATAATTCAATTCAATGTATCTTTGCATGCTTGGTATGTTCTTCATGGTGCAGTAAATGTGGAGGAAATTCTTCAACTAAAAGGAACTCAGTTGGTTAGTAGATGTGTCTATGCTTTAAAGCCTATTGCATTTGCAATAAAATATCAAATACGCCACTGAAACTTCCATACCTAACCCCACTGAACTAATCTAAAAAGCCTATTGCACTTGCAAGAAAATATCAAATAGGCCACTGAAACTTTTGATGACTCAAATACCCATTGAACTTAAATAACCCCTTCTATTAGAATAAGTTAACGTTGTCTCGAATCTCCATTTGAAAAATGAAGTTACCAACGGAAAGGAGATTTTAGGACCACATTGAAATTATTGCAACGAAGGGGTTATCAGATCCACACTTCCAAGGCTGATGGCTAACAAGGCTTTATGAGCCATTTGTTGAAAAAACAAAAACAACTGCAAATTAAGTGCACAAAAAAGGAGCCTTTGAAGGCAACGAAGCAGGAAGTTAAGAAATATATTACTAAAGGAGTTTTCCAAGGACTTAAACTAGCCGGTTTCAAAAATGTCATCTAGTAAGAATTGAAGTTCTGATAATATATACAAATTTAGATCCAATATTGAGACTTGAGAGGTCACTTCCCAATCTGAGGCAAGAGTTACATTCTAAATAAGGAAATACATTACGAACCTGACAATTACCGTCTCCTTGAACTTTGCGTACAACCAAGTCATATAATTGCAATCTGTATGGTAAATATTTACAAAGTTAACAAGATCAGTTAATGCAATAATACAAAACATGCAATACAACAAATGCTTAATATGTTAATCCCCTTAGCACTATACCAAGGATGAGACGTGACAATATCACATAATAAAGCAAGAAATGTAAAACCAAATAAAGAAACCTGTTCAATAGCCTTTGATGATCAGATGTTATTTCTACCATAGAAGGTATATCACCATTAATTCTGGGAACATGCTGCATTTGATAATAAATCATCAGAGCACATGTCTGCCCATATGGAAACACTTTTTATTTATGTTTTTGTATCTGGATTCAGTTTTGGAAACTAAACTTAGTAAAATGCAGAAACAAAATTGTAAGTGTTTCCAAATGAGGCATTCTCAAATAATAAAATCCGCTACATAACCATTTTTTTGGGTAAAAGAATAGGGAAAAGGGTAGTCTCACTCTCAAGTCAATAGGTCAATATAAACTGGATTTTTTCGCTTCTATAGAATAATCCCTACATAACACGTTAAATGCATAAAACAAGACTGGCAAAGAGCGTTTATCAATAAATGTAAAAAATAATAAGCATAAACAGCAAGCTCCACTACTCACAGGAATAGGTTCAATTTGATTCAACCACTTTTCCACTTCTCCATCCCAAGCAGATTCATCGGTTATCTCCAGATTATAATCTTCTTCTTCTTCTCCATCACGTGATTTTTCTCCACGGCTGGAACATGAACTAGAGAGTTCAATATCACGCGCTTCTGACTGGCCCTCCTTATGGCCTACAAGATGTTCAAAACATTATATTAGATGACAAGCCAAACTGTCAACAAACAATAACTTCAAATTAGTGCCGGTTGCTTCCTGATACCTGCAGAACAGGTAACTTCTTGACACAGATGCATCTTCAACTGTTAATTGTGAGAACTCATCTAGAAGAACATGTGCACAATCTCATCATTTTCTGAATTTATACGTGCTGCCTCATAAATAGTATCTTCAGTAGTGTATTGTTCTGGGAAGATGTGCATGTCATGTTGGATGTTTTCACCATAATATGTTGAACTGAAAATCTCACCTACATCAAGAAGATTGAGTCCTCACCTAATGACTTCAGAATCTGGTTCATAAATTCTTATTTTCTATTGATGCTTTTTGATATAAACCGTTATAAAGTCTACAAGATACAGAAAGTCAAATTCCATTACCAAAATCATTCCAATGATCAGATAATGCTAAAACTGAGAACTATTGTGATATTCATATAAGTTCTATGCAGTAAATACTATATTTCCTAGGAAATTGTACAAGCTCTATAGTTGTATTTATCCATTTATTGATCATATAGACATGGATAGCCAGGTAAACAAGTAACATTCTGTATTAGGAAAGAAGAAGTATATCCCTGGTCAATTTGATCTAGTCGAGGCTGCATTTGTATACTAGTTCCTATTTTTAACTAATGAATCTATAATCAATCATACATCTAGAACAGCTCAATCAGAATGCATTCAAATAACAGAATTTGTTAACTAGTAGCACACAAGACCTGTATAATCGATTTTTGCAAATGCATATCTGGATGTAGCTGCCTAGAAGATAAGTCTTCTTAAGCTCAAGTTAATCATAACCTAAACGAAAGTCAGTATCACCGTGCTTGTACATTTTATTCAGAAATCCGAGTTTATCTCAGCAAGACGGTCGCGCAATTGGACGAACTAACCTCGAATAGACGCCTTAAATTGAACGATCATCCGCCGTTCTTCACAATGGATAAGAAGAACATCATCAAAGGCTGATAGTGATAGATCAAGAACGGTTTCTCTCTGTCTTCTCTAGTAGAGATCTTTGACGAAGGCTCCATCGACAACTTTTTTTTTTTTTTTTTCTAAAAGACTAAATTTTAAAATGAGCTATTATTCAGCAAAATTATAATTATAATTTCTCATTTATTTTTATTATTTTTATTTACTTTAAAATAAATAAAAATTCAATTCATTTAATAAAAACAGACAATGTGAGGAATATATATTATTTTAAAACGTGATAAATTAAAAAGATAAGATAACTTAAAAATAATCTTAAAACATGACATGAAAAAAATTAATATTAAAATACAATTACTCAATAGTTTATCGAACTCATATTTGTGAAAAACTATTAACTCAAAACGAGTTTCAGAAAATATCATAATAATAGCATTATATAATAATAGCATTATATAATAATAGCATTATACGTATAAGCTGGTTAAAGATTCGTCGATTTTTCTCTAATTAAATAGTTTTTAAAAAATATTTATTTATATGGTAAGCCAAAAAAACTCTTTTAGAACTAATTTGATTATGGTAATATGGTTATATTAAGGCAAATAATTCTGTATAAAGATATTAGAGAGAAATTGACACATCCTAATTTTGTATTGTTCGAGTTTTTGGATAGTTATTGAAAATTTTAGATTAAGAAAATAGATTTTATTTTGCTTTTGCACTAAGATATTGTAAACTTGAATTTTTGGGTAATTATCCTTATTATTTTAGTGCATTATCTTATTAAAAGAAAAACGTTGAACCTTCCATGATTGTAGCCATACATTTTTTAATATTTATTCAAGAAAGTCGATAAAATTGGTCGAGAACTTATCATCTTTTTCGAATATCTACCCACTCAATAATATGTTAAACAATAATATGTTGTTTATATGTGTAATTTGTAATGACATTGTTCTTGAGCAACATGCTTTACTTTTGTGATAGTGAAGTAGTGATTCATACTCACAAAATATACATAATCTACCCTCAAACTACTTGGTCTATTTTAAAATTTTATTAAGTAATATTTTTTTTTTCAGTAGTCATTGTTGGGGTGTCCTATACAATTTCTTTTTTACATTTATTTAAAAAAAATAAAAAATACATAATATTTTAAAATTAAAAGTAATAAAAATGATTTAGCTTAATTAGTTAATTATTCTTTAATAAATTTAATGGTTTAAATGAATAGGTTCAAATATTATGAGAAATATATATTTTTTGGTGACTGTTATCATGCATATGCATAGGTTTGCATGAATATATATATATATATTTTGAAGTCTTAAAGTTATTAAAATTTTATGTCATGCCATTACTTTTTGTGTACCATTGTTTGGGCTAGGATAGTATCCAAGTTGATAGTAAATAACATAATCATTGAAGCAACTAAAACATATATGGAAAATAATATCTATTATTACCTAATCTGTATTATTTTTAGGTCTCTAAAGAATATTAAAACCTTGTTCTATAATGTTTCTTATCTCATTGTGATCATCAACCAAGTAATGAGTTATATTGTACATTACAAGATAGAACAACAACATCAGATTTATGTACATGATATAATTAAGAAAAAACATTGTCTAATCTAAAATCTTAAAACAAAGGAATTGAAGAAAAAATATTCAACTTGGCAATGAAACAAAGTCAGCCTGCTTTTGCATTGAAAAACAACCGCAACCGAGCAAACCAACTTGCTCCCTGTTCCGTGTTTCCTGATCTTCCTTCTGCTTTCTTAAACGTTTCTTCTTCCTGACATGTTATCATCCGTTGAGGATTATTGGCCCCTTTTGAATATTCGAGAATCTCATTCACCATTTTCAAAACCTGGCTCATCTTCGGCCGCGACTTTGATTGACTGTTCAAGCAACGGTTAGCAACATTGGCAAGCTTTTGTGCAGACTTTAAAGAATATTTCCAGTCAAGCCTCTGATCCAAAATCTTATGAAACTTCTTTGAATCTTGTACATATGGCCTTATCCATACCAACAGTTTTTGTTCGCTCGATGGGCGACTACGATCAAGCGGGCGCCTGCCCGTGATTAGTTCGTAAAGGAAAACCCCATAACCCCAAACATCGCTCTTTGATGTGAGGCGCCCCGTTTGCATGTATTCAGGGGCTGCATATCCTAGTGTTCCCACAACCTGATGGAATTTATCAATTTTATCAATAAGCAATAGAAAATGACCATAATTGTTGAAGAAACTTATATACATACCCCAGTTGAGACATGGGTACATCCCTCTTGAGGGCCTAACCTAGCCAAACCAAAATCAGACAGCTTAGCATTCCATTCCTCATCTAAAAGAATGTTTGAGGACTTGAAATCTCTAAAGATAATCTGCAGAAGAACATCATCATCATAAGTTCATAACAGTTAAGAACATAATAAAGGAAGAAGAAGAAGAAGATTAAAAAAGGAGACCTGAAAATCCATTCCTTCATGTAAGTGAGCTAATCCTCTAGCAGCATCTCTAGCAATTTTCAATCTCATCCCCCATGGAAGAGGTGTTACAACCTTATTAGATAAATTATCATCCACACTTCTATTAGCCAAGTATTCATAAACAAGTAGCCGCTGGATTCCTCTTTCATCGTCATCAGCACAATACCCAATCAATTTAACAAGGTTTGGATGATCAACAATCCCTAAAAAGTTAACTTCATTCACCCATTCTTTATGTCCCTGCAATCCTCTACTCCCCAATTGTTTAACAGCAACATCAACTAATTTCTTATTTGAATCTTGATCATTACTTGTTCTAACAGTACCTTTATATACACAACCAAAACCGCCCTCACCAATTCTGTAAGCGCCGTTAAAATTCTTCGTTGCAGTTTTCAGCTCAGAAAAGGTGAATACCCTGAGATCGCTTGGCTTGTGCGAAAAAATTGATGAATTCGAGTTTCTTTCCACCATGGATTCCGTGTCTGTGCTAGTGAGGGAGACATTTTCAGAGCTGAATTCCTTGAAATCAAGATCGTTTAGAGTTGAATCTGTAGACGGGCCTGAAATTGTTGGCCCTGGATTGTTTCCATCCTTCTTTTCTCCTCTGTAGAACGGGCAACAAATCATCGCGCTCTTTCTCACTGAAAATTGTAAAGATCAAATTTTTGCAAAATCTAATAAGATCATATATGAGAAACAAGGTTTGAACGAAAACCCACCTTGAATATTTGGGAATCTGTTTGTTAAAAGGACTGCAAACAAATATCAGAGCGATCGACGGCTGAATTGAAAGAAGAAGAAGAATCTTGAATTGACAAAAGTAAGGTCACCAACCAAATTCTGAGAATGGGACGGGAGTAAAGTTGATGGACAGGTGTTGAGACAGCGTTAGAACACTGGTAATCCAACGTTTGGGGGAGACGGACAGCCATGAGTGAGGAGAGAGAGAGAGAGAGACATTAGAAGAATAAAGAAGGTAAAAAACTGGTTTCTTTCGATCTAAAACTTTGAATGTTAAAAGAAGCTTCTTCATCCAGATGCATTTCCAGCAGAAAGATGGCAGGCGGCACCGTTTTCACACGCGAATACAAAATGTAGAACATTTTTTTGTTGGGTTTGTAGTATAACTTAAGAAAAAATATATAATATTATAGAATTTGTTTTATAAAAAATCTAGAAAAACAGTTCCTAATTTTTGCTTTCCATTGGAGTTTCTTTGATCTTTTTTATTTTATTGAAAAACTTTGTTACATAAAAGAAAAGGTTATTTAGGTTTTAATTTGTTTAATTATTAAAATGTTTTTTTTTATATATTTAAAATTAATAATATGTGATTTAATTGTTAGAATTAGTAACGAAAATTAAAAATCTTTCCGTGGATATACAAGTCAATGTTGTTATTCTTTTCCAATCTTTTTTTTTTAAATATAATTGTTCCTTATAAGCTAAAAATAAGTTTAGTTACTAACATTTTTTTTAACGTGCACAAGATTAAAAAAAAAGTTAGTAAACTAAAATTTATTATCTAGAAAATTATAATATAATATTTTTTTGTAATTATAAAATTTTACTTCAATTTAATGTGTTTTTAATAAAAATTATTAAAAAAATACTTTAATTAATATAAAAACAATATTAAGATAAAGCAATATTTTATATTGCCATAAATATATATAGTTATAAAACTATTTAGGACAAAATAGAGGTGAATATCCAATCATTTTCAAAGATCTTGAGTTCGAGCTAGTTCGTCAAACGATAAATTATGCGTCTAGTTAAATGGTTAAGTGTTTGCAGATTATGTAATTAACTATCTTGTGGTCACAGTTATATATACCAACAATATAGATAATTTCTTCATTCTTAAATAATTATTGAGTATATATATATATAATATATATATATATATATAGATAATTTGTTCATTCTTAAATAATTATTGAGTATATATATATATATACTTTTTTTATTTTAATTAATTGTTTTATATTTTAATTTCAATTTTCAATAAATATTTTTTTTATAAATTTAATTGTGTTTTAATTATTAGATTATTATAATATATTTATTTATTTAAATTTTAAATTTTATAAAAATAAAAATTAAATATTTTTAATTAATAAATTAAGTTTTGAATTATTTATATATATATATATATATATATATATATATAGGGTAAAAAAAAATTATAATGAACATAAGAACTTAAAAATCAAATATAACTAACATAAAAACCACCTCTACTTTCTACTTGTAGTAGTTAAGTTGTATGAATTGAATTTGAATTTAATATATATATATATATATAATAATAATAATAATAATAATAATTCTTAATTTAAATTTGTTTGGTTTGTCGAGTCGAGTTGTGGTTAATTTAGATATATATATGAGAATAAATAAATACTTGGTAGGAACATGGGTTGATCCGTCCATAAACTTTAAACGGTTAAAAATAAAATTAAAAATGTTATAGGTATGATTCAAACTTACCACTTAACAAAAACAAATAAAATCCTTTATCCAATTAAGCTAATAAGACTTTATATTATAAATTTTACACAAAATTTGATAAACGCGCGCGACATTTATAACAACATAATATATAATAATAATAATAATAATAATAATAATGCTTAATTTGAATTTGTTTGGGTTGTCGGATCGAGAACTTAGTTAATTTGAATATATATGTGAGAGTAAATGAATATTTGAGTCGGATTAATTATGTTTTATTTTCACGTCTCTTTTATAATTACACAAGGTTCGCTGAGTAAAGGATTTCAATATTAAACCTTATACTAGAATAGTTAGGGTTGTCTAATCCATATATATATATATATATTGATATAATGGTTGCTTAAATTTACTCTATCTCCTTTTCAAATATATATTTACTCTCACTTAATCAAATAAAATGTGGCTCTCTCATGATTCTATTCTTTTGTTGTAAATAATTCTTAATTACTTTTTTCTTTTTAATATTTTTTCGAAATTAATCTCTCTTATAATTCTATTATCTCATAAAAAAAAAAGTAAAATAAAATAATTCTTAATTATTTTTCATTTTCACGTATTTTCTTTTATAATTATATAAGTGTTAGATCGCTTAAGAGAGATTTAAATATTAAACCTCATGCTAAAATAATCAATATTGTTCCTAATGTTTTAATTAGAACTAAGCAATTTGAACTTGTTTGAATTTATTCGACGAGGTTTCATCGGCAGATTTATAATTCGATCACTTCATTCTAAATAGAACAATCAAAATTTATTATGGGAATTGTAAGGTTTAGAAAGGGATAAAGAAATGTGTTGGGTATTGGTTGGCCCAACATTGTGGCCCAATCTCTAGTAACCCGCTTATTGGACTTGACCTAAAAATATAAATATATATTACTCTCTTGGTGGGAGGGAGAGGTCAAATTCATTTGTGGTGCTAGTGAGAGGGTTGCCTCCTTTGTGTGAGATAGTGGTGCAACGGAATCGATAAACAAGAGGACTGAGCCAAACTTCAATTGCATTCACACCCAACAGTGGTATCAGAGCTAGGGTTTAGGGTTTGTAATTGGAGTTTGAGATTGGGTTGGAGGATATAAGTTATCTTCACCAATAAGCGTAGATTTGTCCTTGTTTCTTCCTTAATCCTCTTCTTTTATTCTCTACTTCTGCTACTACTAGAGGAAGAAGAAAGTCGTTGCCGCCTCTGGAGAAGAAGTCGTTGTTGTCTTGTTCAACCGTTGTCAGTGTCGCGTTTGTCGCGACCGTTGAGAATCAAAACCGCCGCCGTGCTGCTACTGTGCCTCTACCATGCCGTGCCGCTGTCGTGCCGTTATCGTGCTGCTGTCGTGCCGCTACCGTGCCGCTGTCGTGCCGCTACCGTGCCGCTGTCGTGCCGCTGCTGAGAAGACGAAGCAGCAATCCCCGAGCGGGGTGGGTAAGTCGAAACTTTCTTTAAGTTTCGCAAGGTATCATAGCTTGAACCCCCCTATTAAATTCTGCCAATTGATTGTTGATTGCTTTTAATTTGTTTGATAGCATGTCTGGTGTTAATCAATATGGTATGGTTCCGTTTGACAGAAAAATTTTAGGGAAGTCATGAATGTGAGAGGTAGATCTCAGGGTATGTCTAGTGCCCAAAAGTGTTATAATTGTCATTAGTCTGGTCATTTTATCAAGGACTGTCCTAAGCCTAAGAGAAATCAGCATGTTGAAAATGTTAATGTGGCTGTTTGTGAGAGCAATATGAGTGATATTTTTATGATTAATAATCTATGTGATTATGCTAGCTTAAACTCTGTGTTATCTGATTCTTTGTGCAAATATGATTGGCTAGTTGACTCTGGTTGTACTTTTCATGTGACTCCATTTAGAGATTTGTTTTCTAACTATAAAGAGATTGAACATGGCTTTGTGTCTATGGCAAATTCGAAAAATTGCAAAGTGTTAGGAATATGTGATATATGTCTAAGGTTCTCTTGTGGCTCTGTGTTTACTTTGAAGAATGTGAGGCATGTTCCTGATTTGCGTTATAATTTGCTGTCTTGTGCATCTCTTGAGAATGATGGTTTGGAGGGAAAGTGGGGGAAAAGTGTTATGAAAATTTTACGTGGGTCTCTTGTTATCTTTACTGCTAAAAAGATGAACAATTTGTATGTGTGTCATGCTGAGACTGCTTGTGACTCTGTGAACTCTGTGATTGGTGATAAATCTGTTCTTTGGCATAATAGATTAGGTCACATGAGTAACAAAGGTCTAGAAATTTTGCATAAAGGTGGTCACTTTGGTAGTGATAAATTGTCCCCCATCTCCTTCTGTGAATCATGTGTGCTAGGAAAACAACCATAAGGTGAGTTTTCCCATCTCCTCTTACCCAAATGTGTCTAAGTGTACTGATATCCTTGAATATTTACATGCTGATGTGTGGGGTCCTTCTAGTGTTGTTACACATGGAGGGAACCAATATTTTTTGTCCATCATTGATGATTATTATAGGAAAGTTTGGGTGTTACTTTTAAAACATAAGTCTGATGTTTTTGAAAAGTTTAAAGAGTGGAAGATTTTGATTGAGAATCAAACAGGTAAGAGAATCAAAACTCTTAGAACAGATAATGGTCTTGAATTCTGTAATAAACAGATGAATGATTTATGTGTTACCTGGGGTATTAAAAGACATAGGTCTGTGCCGTACACACCACAGCAGAATGGTGTTGCTGAGAGGATGAACATGTCACTTCTAGAGAGGGTGAGAGTTATGTTAGCGTCATCTGGTTTGTCTAAGAAGTTTTTGGGGATGCTTTGCATACTGCTGCTTATTTAATAAATAGGTCCCTTAGTGTTCCCTTAGGAGGGAAATGTCCTGAATCTGTGTTTTCAGGTAAACCTCTTGATTTGAGCAACTTGAAAGTTTGGTTGTGTTGGCTATGTGCATCAGTAGGTTGACAAGTTGGAGCCTAGGTCCAAGAAATGTGTGTTCTTAGGCTACCCTGAAGGGGTAAAAGGTTATAGGCTTTGGGATAGGAGTGAACATGGGCTTAAGATTGTGATAAGTAGAGATGTTGTCTTTAATGAGAATGACTTTCCTTGCTTGTCTATGTCTCCCACTCCTGTTAATGATGCTCCTAATAAGGTGGAGCATGTGCCGATAGTTTTTGATCAACCTGTTGAACATGATGTGAATGCTCCAAATGAGGTGGAGCATGATAATGTGCATGATATTGATGATTTGCATTATTCAAATATTTTGTCTGATTCAAATGATTTGTCTGATGATTTGCATGACTATCAACTTGCTAGGGATAGAAGTAGAAGAACTGTTATAATGCCTTCTAGATTTAGGGATGATAATTTGAATGATTGCAATATGTCTGAATTTGCTTTTAACATGTTTGAATCCCTAGACTGTAATGAGCCTAACTCTTACAAAGAAGCTTTGAGGTCTAAGTTTTCTACTGAATGGATTATTGCTATGAAGAATGAGATGAATTCCCTAAAAATCAATGATACTTGGAAACTTGTTCCTAAACCTCATAATTGTTCCTTAGTGGATTACAAGTGGTTGTATAAGGTGAACAAGAGTATGAAAAAGTTAGATTCAAGGCTAGGTTAGTAGCCAAGGGATTTACTCAAAAGGAGGGAATAAATTATGCTGAAATTTTCGCTCCTGTTGTCAAATTCACTACTGTTAGAATTATGCTTGCTTTAGTTGCTCACTTTGATTGGGAATTGAAGCAAATGAATGTTACTATTGCTTTAGTTGCTCATTTTGATTGGGAATTGAAGCAAATGGATGTTACTACTGCTTTCTTACATGGTGAACTTGATAAGAATATTTATATGCATCAACCTGAGGGGTTTGTTAATCCCCAGTTGCCTGATCATGTTTGTTTGTTAAAAAAAAGCCTTGTATGGTTTAAAACAATCTCCTATGCAATGGAATATCAAGTTTGATAAGTGCATGCAATCTTTGATGTTTAAAAGAAGTTCTTCTGATCATTGTCTGTACTTCAAGAATATAGACTATGTGCCTGTATTTCTTTTATTGTATGTGAATGACATGTTGATTGTTAGCCCATGTCTGAAGTCTGTTATGCATGTGCAAAAATCGCTTTGTGAAAATTTTGACATGAAAGACTAAGGTGATGCTAAGAAGATTTTGGGCATGAATATCATTAGAGATAGAACAAAATTTTCTCTTTTGTTGAATCAAAGTGCATATGTTGCTAAAATTTTGAGTACATTTTTTATGTCTGATGCTAAATCTGTGAATGTGCCTCTTACTTCCCACTTTGTATTAAGTAAGGATCAGTCTCCTAAGACTGAAACTGAAATAACTGAAATGAAGAATGTGCCTTATTCCAATGCAATAGGGTCTGTTATGTATCTCATGGTTAGTACTAGGCCTGATATTGCATATACAGTTAGTTGCTTGAGTAGATTTATGTCTAACCCTGGTATTCCCCATTGGAATGCTTTGAAATGACTTTTGAGATATCTAAAAACCATTGTTGATGTTGACTTGACTTTCTCTAAGTGTTCTGTAGGTACAAAGTTGGTTGGTTATGTAGATTTCAATTATACTAATGATAGGGATAATAGAAAGTCTACTACTTCCTATGTGTTTACTTTGTGTGGCTCTTGCATAAGTTGGAAGTCTCAACTTCAACCCATTGTTGCTTTATCTACTACATAATCTGAGTATGTAGCTTCCATTGAAGCCTTTAAGGAAGCAATTTGGCTTAAGGCTGTTTTGTCCGAAATTGGTTTTCTTGACAAAAATGTGGTTGTGTTTTCTGATAGTCAATCTGTTATTCAACTATGTAAAAATCATGTTTTTCATGATAGAACTAAACATATTGATGTTAGGTTTCATTACATTCGGGATATTGTTAAAAAGGGCATTGTTAAGTTAGAGAAAATTCCTTCAGAATTTAATCTTGCTGATATGAGTACTAAGTGTCTACCTGCTAAAAAATGTATTTCGTGTCAACGGATTTTAAATTTTGACTTAGGGAAAACTCTTTGAGGTTCGTCTTTTATGGGAATGGCATGCTTTGTGATCTTGCCTTCAATCTTTGTGATTTTCTCATGCTTTGTGCTCTTGCGTTTGATTTTTGTGATTTTCGCATGCTTTGTGCTCTTGCATTTGATCTTTGTGATTTTCTCATGCTTTGTGCTCTTGTGTTAGATCTTTGTGCTCTTGCGTTAGATCTTTGTGCTCTTGCGTTAGATCTTTGTGCTCTTGCGTTTGATCTTTGTGATTTTCGAATGCTTTGTGCTCTTGCATTTGATCTTTGTGATTTTCGCATTCTTTGTGCTCTTGCGTTAGATCTTTGTGATTTTCCCATGCTTTGTGCTCTTGCGTCTGATCTTTGTGATTTCCGTATGCTTTGTGCCTTTGCCCCTGGTCTTTGTGATACGAGTTTACCTTGGGTATTCTCTTTGTTGCCTCGGTGGTAATAAATTGGTGATGATGTGTCTTGCGATTCCGTGATTATGTTTTGCACTGTTTTGGGCCAAATGTGGAGATTGTTGGGTATTGGTTGGCTCAACATTGTGGCCCAATCTCTAGTAACCCGCTTATTGGACTTGACCTAATAATATAAATAGATACTACTCTCTTGGTGGGAGGGAGATGTCAAATTCTTTTGTGGTGTTTGGATGCTAGTGAGAGGGTTGCATCCTTTGTGTGAGATGGTGGTGCAACGGAATCGATAAACAAGAGGACTGAGCCAAACTTCAATCGCATTCACACCCAACAAAATGAATATGATTAAGAGGAGAGGAATCAAATATAACCATTTATTTTTTACATACACCATTATTTGAAATTTTTTTTTGTAAATATTATATTTTTTCTTTACTAGATTTTTTAATAAAAATTATATATATATCAATAGCTCTATTTGTATTAATTATTATATAATATATAATTATATATTAAATTTTAAAAATATTTTCACATACTCTTTAATTAAAATGTTCAAATAATTTATTTAAATATAATAATTTTTATACATTCTTTCTACATATTTATTACTTATATAATTACTTATTTTTTTATTCATTCTATCTTTTCTTTGTTTTTCATTAATAATGATTAAATATATATATATATATATATATATATATATATATATATAAATTCATAAAATTACAAATTCAATTAAACAATTACAAGTGATGCAATAGTTAAAATATTCATATGTCAAACTCAGACTAATGTGCGAATTTGAGAGAAATTATGGTTTAAATAAGGAGTAACGTTAATAATGAATTTTAAAGGGGTGCGAATTTAAGGGGTCTATAAAAGTGTGGTTTGAATTGTGAGATGGTGTTAATAATAAATCTTTGAATGATAAGATATTATGATATTTTGAAGAAATTATGGTTTGAATCAAGAGTGATATTAATAATGAATCTTTGAAGGGGGCGCGAATTTGAGGGATTGATAAAATTGTGGTTTAAATTGTGAGAGTGATGTTAGTAATAAAACTTTAAAATTTAAGATAATTATGGTGTTTGTGAGTTTGTACTTGTATTTTTTTGCCGAATTATAATTTAGTGTCAACTTTGTATTAAAAAGAACGCAACAAATGTCATATTTGTAAGTGTTGAATATAACTAATAAGCTGAATTTTTTGTTATCTCTGCGGTCAAACCAGCCTGACAAATAGTATGTTCCCACAGAGTGGTAACTAGCCAAGGAAAGATCTCTTTAAAATGGTGTGTTATTATGTTTTTGGTATTTGTGAGCTCATACTTGCATTTTTAAAGAAAATTATGGTTTATCTTTAATGTCTAGAGTTAGATAGAGAAGATCTAATGTCTTCATTAGCATGATCTTTTTTTGTTATTATGGAACATACAAGGTAAAATTGAGTTGAATTTTAAAAAAAAATAGTTATTCTTAATCAATATTATCCATCAAATTATAATTCAATGTCAATTTTGTATTAACAAAAATGAAACACATGTCATATATGCAAGTGTTGAATATAACTATTAAAAATGTCATATATGCAAGTGTTGAATATAACTATTTAAAAAATAGTGTTATGTTTTTTACAAACACACAGAAAAAAGTTGTAATACAATTTTATATGGAAAGATATATAGAATTTTCCATTGTATACTCATGCGACTTATGTATCTAATAATCTATAAAGATTACATTTGCCCTTGTATATATAAAGTGTTGAATATAATTAATGATACATAGTGTGATGATAATTTTACAAATTTATAAAAAAAAAAGTGCAGGCCAATCTTTTTATATGGAAAAATCATCATCAATATTCACTGAAATAATGGTTCTTAACCATTTTGTATCAAATTTTTTTTTGACGCAAGACATCTTTTCCTCCTAATAATTAAGATAGTTTTATTAAATATTTTTTAAAAATTTTGAATATCTTAATGAAAGATTTTACCACATTTTCCTTTTTGTTTTGGATAGAGATTTGGACAATTGTGTATCGAGATCAAAATCTAGAATTCGGTCAACAAGGCTCATTTGATGTTAATTTTTTAAGTATTTTTGGATTTTATTCAAAAAATAATTAAAGTATGAGTTATTAATTATTAAAATATTCTTTTATATTTAAAATTTAATAAAAGTAGAGTAAGAGTATTTTAATATTTTTTATTAATAAATTAAATAATTTGATAATTATAAAGATCAATATGATGGAGAATTTTTTTAAAATATTTACTCAAAATAACTCAACTAATTCATGATCAAACGTGATCCTAAAGTTGATATATTAGGTAAAGAATTTGTTTATGGAATTTGTTATGTTTGGTTGGATCATTCATTTCAATATATTAATTAGCAGAAGGACATTTGATTGGTTAAAATTTGAACATATGATATAACATAAGAAATGTCGGATACAATCTCACAATTGCATTGTGATCAAATTCGACACTTAATTTTAATAAGTAAAGTTAATAGGCGAATCAACTAGGATATCTATATATATATATAATGATGCTTAATTTTTAAAGTGTCCGGATTGCCGGGTCGAGAGTTGTGGTTAATTTGGATACTTGGGTCGGATTGTGGGTTGACCCGTTTTTAAATTTAAAACGGTTAAAAATAAAATTAAAAATGCTAGAGGTATGTTTCGAACTTGCAACCTAACAAAACAAGCACAACTCTTTAACCAACTAGACTACAAAAATTTTATATTTTAAATTCAACACCAAATTTGATAAACGCTGGACGTTTTAATATTAATATAAGTTCAACTTTTTAACTAACTAATCTATATATATATAATGATGCTTAATTTTTAAAGTGTCTGGTTTGCCGGGTCGAGAGCTGTGGTTAATTTGGATACTTGGGTCGGATTGTGGGTTGACCCGTTTTTAAATTTAAAACGGTTAAAAATAAAATTAAAATGCTAGAGGTATGTTTCGAACTTGCAACCTAACAAAAACAAGTACAACTCTTTAGCCAACGAGGCTACAAAGAATTTATATTTTAAATTCAACACCAAATTTGATAAACGCGGTACGTTTTAATATTAATATAAGTTCAACTTTTTAACTAACTAATATATAATGATGTTGAGTAAATAGATACTTGGGTCGGATTGTGGGTTAACTCACCCATAAACTTAAAACGGTTAAAAATAAAATTAAAAATGTTATCCGTAATTTTTTTCACGGTTTTTTATATTATTACTCGTGCAAATGCACGAGCTAAATGTTAGTTTAATATAATAAAGATTGATGTTGAAGAGATTAAGACAATGTTTAATAAAGTGATTTATTACTTAATAATTTATTTAATATAAGTATATTTGATAAATTATATTTATGATTAATTAATTTTTATTGACTTAAATGAAAATATATTAAAAATAAATAGTTAAAATATCTAACATATTTTGAAAGATGAAAAAAATCACTAAAGGACCATTCTATCCTTGTAATAAAATTACTTTAATATATAAGATTTATTAGGTTTTATTTATTTTTTCTATACAAGATTGTATTGAGATTTATTTATTTTTTCTATTTCCAAGTAAATAAATTGTTTTTTTTTTATCAAATTTTAAATGTTACGAAATTAATTTTTAATATCGATTAAAAGATTAAAAAACTAAAAATGTATATAGATCTAAACAAATTATAAAATGATTATAAAAATGTATAGAGATTAAATTTATAACATGATTATAAAAATGTATAGAGATTATATATATTCATTCTCATGTATATATATTAGTTAATAAATTATAAATTAATAATTTAATATAAAAAATAAAAATATTTATTTTTGTTATTTTTATTTAATATATAAAATTATATAATTCAATATTTATGTTTATTATCTAATATAATTAATATTTAATGATATAATAATCTTGATATATACTTTCACATATTAGTTTTAAATATTATTAAATTAATTTAAGTATTGAATATTTAAAATTTAGATGTTTAAATTTAATTAATTTAAATTTTTATTTTTAAATATTTAAATTATTTATATAGTGTTTGATAACTTCACTTATCATTTAATTTAATATATTAAGATATATTTATAATTACTCATTTTTATAAATTTAAATAATAATATGATAAAAATAAAAATATCAAGTTTATTTTAAAAATTGGGAAAAGTTGAACAAGTTACTTACGAAAAATAAATTTAAAAAATAATAAAATAAACATTTCATCTAAATCTAATCAAATTAATGATATATAACATTGTATCGGTTTTCTATTATTTTTATTTTTATCATAATTGACCAAACTAATAATATTACAAAATTATATATATATATATATATATATATATATATATAATTATATATATATATATATCCATATTTTGTATCTTAATTATAATTAATTATTTTTATCTTATTAAAATAAAATAAAATTAAAATCACACAAATTAAAATGGATTTTAAATGAATTTTATTTTGTTAATTAATTTGTCTTGAACTTTTATTTTGCAGATGCAAGGAAAGAAAAAAATACTAGTCGACCCAAATGGAGATGCCCAAACCTCAAAAAGAGCTCAAACAACCTAGGCGTCAATATTAAAACATTTTAAATGAAATGGATCCTGTTATATTTTAGTATTATATTTTAGTATATTCTTACCATTGATCTACATGGATGAATATGTATATAGAAATATTTTAAACTAAGTTAAGTGTATAAATCTCAAATAAAAAATTTAAAACTTTTATATAAATCATTATATATGTTACCCATTTGAAAATATGTCTCTTACTATTAAAATTCGTCTATTCTCTTACTATTAATCGTATCGACCCAAGAATTGAACTGTCCTAGTCCATGTAAAAAAATGTGGAAAAAATTTTACTTTCTTAATTTGACAAAATCATTCTTCACTTAATTTAATATAATATATGAGGTACTTATTTAATATAAATTTATTAATGTATTTATAATCACTTATTTTTTAATTTAAATAAAATTAAAATATTTAATTTATTATAAGAGAATAAAAAAAAATTAAACACTCCCTCTTAGTATCAAAGACAAATTTATCATTTTAAATTTAATAAAATTATTCATATATCATTTGTATTGTATTTCTTTTCTTTATAATAGACTTTATTTTAATTAGGAAGATTCTATGCAAAGAAAATGAACAAATATATAAGCGAATTAAATAAAAAAAAAAAAATCTAAAAAAAAATTGAAATATAATATATCATTGATTACTATATTTAATAGTTTAAAACAACTTAATCAAATACAGTAAGTATAAATTTTCACCTTCAATAATTTTGTTTTATAAAAAATTGATATATTTCAGTTCAATTTTTTTTATTCACAACATTACAGATTACAAATAAATTATAAAAAATTAATAATATTTAAATTTTATTACATAAATTTTACCATTATATTGTGATTGACATGAATTTCATAGTATCATAATTGTGAGACACTTCTTACATAAAATATATAAGTTTAAGAAATTTTAATATTATGTGTATGTTTTTCTTTTATTTATATCATTTTTTTTAATATTGTGTGGAGTCATCTTAACTCATATTTATTATAAACTTTCTATTAAAGAATATTTTTTGAGATTGGGACAACTAAAATATAATCTTGCAAATATAATCATTTTTATTTAAAATTTTAGTTTTTCATTTTATTGATTTAATTTTATTTTTCTATTTGTTAACGTGAATTTTCACATTATTTCAAATTGACAAAAATAATATTTAAACGAAATATGTATGTGTCTTTTCTCTTTTATACCTAATTGTTTCAGCTTTTACTATATCCTCTAAAATATTCTAGACATAATTTATTGTTTATCAAAATTTCAAAATATTATTTAAAATATATGTATAATTTTTATTAAAAAATAATATTTAATCATTTTTTTTTACGTTAACATCATCAAATTCTTGTTTCAAAACTACATATACCATCAAATTCTTGTTTCAAAACTACATATTCCTATATATAAGTGTTATTATATATAATTGTAATTTTTTTTCTTAAACAATAACGTTAATTATTATTTTTATTAAAAATAATAATAATTCAATTTTATAATATTTTATGTAAAAAATATATATTGATAATAATATTATAAATTAAAATAATAAATATTTATTCATTATTTAAAACATGTCAAAATATAGAATTAAATATATTTTTATTATTTGAATATATATATATATATAATCTATTTATTATATTGCGTGTATTAATTATATATATATATATATATAATTAATTAAATATTAATATTATTATTTAAAATACAATTTTACTTCTAATTTTATTGTAGAATATCTTATGAAAAAATAAAATAATTAATTTTTAAATAAAAATAATTAATTTATTAAAAAAAAAATTATTATTGAATTTTTTCACCAAAAATAAACTTAAATTTATTAATTGTAATTGTATAATCTAAGACCTCTCATTACTAATATTGATACTTTTTTTCGACCATTTATATAGAACTTTTATCATCATTTATTATTAATCTTCGGGTCCTTTAAAATTTCATTTTAGTTATAAGATTTTTAATATAAAATATCTTAGAATGATGAAAAATAAACATTAATTATAATAAAATAAAAAATAGTTACATTTCTATTTTAAAAAACTAATATTCATTCGCATTTAAAAATTAATTATCATCTTTTTGTCACCCAAATTAAGTTACACCCTACTAATTTTGAGACCTTACTTCAAATATTCTTCAATTGACCTCATTATTATTTTCGTTACCTAATTTTTGAACATTTTGTACCGACCTCTTAACATATCTCATTACTAATTTTTATGTTATTTAATATATCATTTTACTCATTAATTTTTTATTATAAATATATTGTTATTTTATGAAAAAATAATATTAATAATGGTTAACCAAAAAATAGTTAAATTTTTTATTTTAGAAATAATTAGTAAAAAAAATTAATATTCATTAGACTTTAGAAAATGATATTGATCATTTTTTTACCATCCAAAATAAATTTAAAATTTACTAATATTGTGACATCACTTCAAACATTTCTCAATTAATTACTCGTTATTTCACTTCAAGCATGATGTAATGAATTTTACTCTGCCTTATTACTAATATACGTGTTATTTTAAATGTTAGTTAATTAATAATTTTTTATTATAAAATATTTTATCATTTTATAATTAAAAAAATTATAGTAATAATATGATTAAATAAAAATATATTTAAATTTCTAATTTAAAAAAAAAACTAATATTCCATCAAAATAAACTTTAACATATTTATGACTTCACTTTTTTGTTTAAACAATCTCTAATTATCTCTCATTAGATTTCACTTCGAAAATTTTGTAGCGATCTTATCTTTACTTTTAGCGTTCCTTAATCGACCTCTCATATTATTAATCTTGTGACTAACACTCACTTTCTCAATTTGAACCATAATTTTTCATCCCTCAAATTCTGACTCATACATATTATTATATCTTTTATCTTTCAAAGATAATATTGATAATGATTAAACAAAAATATAATTCAATTTTTAATTTAAAAATAATTAATATTCTACCAAAATAAAATTTTAACTTACTAATAGTGTGATATCGCTGTAATTATTCTCTAATTAATCTCTCATTATGCTTCATTTCGAGCACTTTGTCCTGATCTTACCATTACTTTTGACATTCTCTAATCGACCTCTCATTTTAATATTCTTGTGACCAACACTAAATAAAATATATTTAAAATATTAATTTAAAAACAACTAATATTCTACCAAAATAAACTTCGACTTACTAATATTGTGACCTCACTTTAAGCATTTTCTAAAAATTTTCATTATAGACCTCATTTCGAGTTACCCTTACTTTTAATCAACAAAAAAAATTCACACACATCTATATATATATAATGATGCTTAATTTTTAAAATGTCCGGATTGCCGGGTCGAGAGCTGTGGTTAATTTGGATATATGTCAGAGTAAATGGACATTTGGGTCGGATTGTGGGTTGACCCGCCCATAAACATAAAACGGTTAAAAATAAAATTAAAAATGCTATTGGTATGGTTCGAACTTACAACCTAACAAAATCAAGTACAACCTTTTAACCAACTAGGCTAATAACACTTTATATTTTAAATTCAACCCAAAATTTGATAAACGCGTGACATTTTAATAATATAAGTTCAATTTTTTAACTAACTAATCTATATATATATATATAATGATGCTTAATTTTTAAAATGTCCGGATTGCCGGGTCAAGAGCTGTGGTTGATTTGGATATATGTGAGAGTAAATGGACACTTGGGTCGGATTGTGGGTTGACCCGCCCATAAACTTAAAACGGTTAAAAATAAAATTAAAAATGTTATAGTTCGAACTTGCAACCTAACAAAAACAAGTACAACCTTTTAACCAACTAGGCTAATAACACTTTATATTTTAAATTCAACCCAAAATTTGATAAACGCGTGACATTTTAACAATATAAGTTCAATTTTTTAACTAACTAATCTATATATATATAATGATGCTTAATTTTTAAAGTGTCCGGATTGCCGGGTCGAGAGTTGTGGTTAATTTGGATATATGTGAGAGTAAATGGACACTTGGGTCGGATTGTGGGTTGACCCGCCCATAAACTTAAAACGGTTAAAAATAAAATTAAAAATGCTATTGGTATGGTTCGAACTTGCAACCTAACAAAATAAGTACAACATTTTAACCAACTAGGCTAATAACACTTTATATTTTAAATTCAACCCAAAATTTGATAAACGCGTGACATTTTAACAATATAAGTTCAATTTTTTAACTAACTAATCTATATATATATAATGATGCTTAATTTTTAAAGTGTCCGGATTTTCGGGTCGAGAGCTGTGGTTAATTTGGATATATGTGAGAGTAAATGGATACTTGGATCGGATTGTGGGTTGACCCGCCCATAAACTTAAAACAGTTAAAAATATAATAAAAAAATGCTATAGGTATGGTTTGAATTTGCAACCTAACAAAACAAGTACAACCATTTAACCAACTAGGCTAATAACATTTTAAATTTTAAATTTAACCCAAAATTTGATAAACACGTGACATTTTAACAATATAAGTTCAACGTTTTAACTAACTAATCTATATATATATATAATGATACTTAATTTTTAAAGTGTCCGGATTGCTGGGTCCAGAGCTGTGGTTAATTTGGATATATGTGAGAGTAAATGGATACTTGGGTCGGATTGTGGGTTGACCCACCCATAAAAATTTTACCGTAATATTTTTTTTACGGTTTTTTATATTATTACTCGTGCAAATGCACGAGATACATGCTAGTTTACATAGTGACTCACATATGTCATCTTACCCTTACTTTTGTCTTCTCTATCAATCACAAATTCATACAGCATATACGTAAAGACTCACATATGTCATCTTACCATAACTTTTGATATTTTCATGATCACAAATTCACGCCATATATCATCACATCAAGTATGCATTATTTTAATATTTATAAATTCGCATCAATTGAGACTCAAACTCTAGTCTCAAATATGAAATGTGAACACTTTAACCAGTAGACCACCTATGATTATTTAAATTAATAAAAAAATAATAATGGATTAATAGATAAAAGTTATAATGAATAAAAAAATTAATTAATTATATAAGGTATAAAATTATTTTTATATAAATACTAAGATAAAAATATTTTTTAAATATAATATATAATTAAATTAAATTAAATTAAAATAAGAGTTAAAATAATGGTATATATAATAAATATGGAGAGAAAATAAAAAATATATATTTTAACTAAAAAATATTTTTTAAAATTTATTTAATAAATATGGAGACTAATAATATTAAAAAGAGTTTTCATCTCTTTTAATTTAATTTTTTAATTAGTGACTCTTCACATTATTTGATAATAGTTTGTATAATTAACATATTAACAAATTCTTTAACCGATTTGTTTTGTCTCATAAAGTACTCTTACTTTTGACCTTCTCCATCAATCATAAATTCATACACGCATTTACGTGGGACTCACACATATCATCTTATTATTAATTTTTGGCCTTCTCCATCAATCATAAATTCACACACGTATTTACGTAGGACTCACATATGTCATCTTACTATTACTTTTTGGCCTTCCCCATTAACCACAAATTCACACACGTATTTATGTAAGGACTCACATATGATATATTACCCTTATTTGACCTTTCTCTTGTATCGAATATAAAATATGAACACTTTAACCACTAAACTATTTGTGATTGTTGAATTTAATTTAAAATATTATGCAAGTATAAATATTTAATCATCTTTAGTTAATAATATATTAAATATATAATAAATAGAAGAAAATTAATTAATTATATAAATAATAAATATACAGAGAAGAATAAAATTAATTTTTTAAAAATATTTTTAAAATCTATTATATAATTATATTAAATAGGGCAATAATAAAACAATAGAATAAAATGTAAAGAATGTATAAAATTATTGTTTAATAAATTATTTAGAACTTTTAGTTAAAGATTAAGGTATTTTTTTAAAAAACAATTAAGATATATTAAATTTTAAAAAATAAGTTAAAATAATGGTACATATAATAAAAATGAAAAATTATATATGTATAGATAATTAATTGAATAATAGATAAAAAAATATATAATGAATAAAAAAAATTAATTATATAAATAATAAATATGAAAAGAATGTATAAAACTAATTATTTAATAAATTATTTGAAAATTTAAAATAAAAACTAAATTAAAATATTGTTAAAATATATTGTATAATTATATTAAACTAATCAAATAATTAAAATAATTGAATAATAGATAAAAATATATAATTAATAAAATAAAAATAATTAATTATATATGTATATAATTAATTTTTAAATAAATTATTATTATTTTTTAAATATTAATATAAAAATATTTTTAAATTTTAATATATAATTATATTATCGCGAAAAAAGAGTTAAAAAATTATGCATATATTAAATATAGAAAAGAAAATAAAAAATATATAATTTCTGTATATTGATTAATTAGTTAAAAGATTTAATTTTTATTATGAAAAATATATTTCTTTATAAATTTAATGTTAAATTTAAAATATAAAGACATTTTAGTTGAGTCAAAGACCTTCAAAGGGGCAAGGGCACGCCCATACACCACTCGTGGGCACGTTGAAAAACTCTCATTCTTATTTATAATGGGTGACATATTCCTATGTTAGCGAAGATGGTATTAGTCCTAAATCCTAGAAGTGAGGCTCTTCAATTAGATCGATATAAATCAAGCAAAATATTTAAATCTTTGTTATATATTTAAATTAACCACTTTTCACCTAACAAATACAAAAGAAATATTATAATTCATAATATTATATATAATATATATATATATTGAAGAAAAAAAATAGAAATAATTATGAATCAATGGCTAGTTTTTGGAGGGAAAATGGAGCATAGAAAAGGAACGGTGGGGCGCAAATGGATGCAAATTAAGATTTCTTCCTTCAATATCGCATAACCGTCGCTCCCCCGCCATTTCTTCGTCTAAAAACCATGGAATTCCTTCCTACCTCTTACAACTCTCTCTCTCTCTCTCCGAATCCATCCGTCAGAACATTTTCAACCCCCAAAATCCTCCCTTTCTTCTCTCTTTCTTTCACTGGCCAACCTCTCTCTCTCTTTTCTGTCAATACCCACACATTCTTGGAAGACTATCAACGTCATCCTGATCAAATCTTAAGCTAAGTTTTTCACCATCGAAAAACTCAATCTTGTGCTATGAGGTCGTGTTCTTTTCCAGGAAATCGTCTTCTTATTCCTCCTCCATGTTTGTGATAGTTCAACATTGATAAATCGAAATGAATGGACCTATTATTCGGGCTTTTCCTTTACTTATTCTGTTTCTGGGAATTGCACCGAGCGGTTGGTGTCTAGAGGGAGATGCATATAGTGACTCTAGAAATCCAGCTATGTTACCTCTTGTAACAACCCTAATCTATAACCAGATGTCAAATGTCACCTCTCTTTTCAAGAATGACGTCTCAAATTATCTGGGTTATTGCGTAACGGACGTGTAAGTGTGTTGCTAAAATGATATTACGCCTTTAATCAGCAACCAAATGGCGTGACCAACTGACCATGAATATTGTTGTATTGGTTTTGGTATTTTCATCACAGGGATGCTGAGTGGAATGCTGCTTTCAACTTTTCAGACAATCTTGATTTCGTTACCAATTGTGTCAAGCAGATAAAAGGTAAACAAATCAATCAATCTATGAATGAATGAATGATTTAAATTGAGAGGATTGTCCAGGTATTGAGATTTTCATCTTTGTATCAATCATTTAACAGGAGATGTCACACATAGGCTATGCACTGCTGCAGAAGTAAAGCTCTACTTCAGTAGCTTTTTCGAATCAAAATCTTCAGCTGCTCAATTCTTACGTCCCAACAAGAACTGTAACTTAAGTTCCTGGGCTCCTGGATGTGAGCCAGGGTGGTGTTCCAGTGTTCCTGCCAATGTTAAAATTGACATGAAGAACACCAATGAAATACCCGATCGGACTGAAGATAGTCTTCCCTGTTGCGAAGGATTCTTTTGCCCTCAGGGCCTTACTTGCATGATCCGTGAGTCTAGTAATTCTATTTGCTTCCTATTTAATGTAATCTAACTACTCTTAACTTTCTTTGTGATCCCATCTCTCATTTTTAG
The DNA here is from genome assembly GCF_907164915.1 of Impatiens glandulifera. Taxonomy (NCBI): domain Eukaryota; kingdom Viridiplantae; phylum Streptophyta; class Magnoliopsida; order Ericales; family Balsaminaceae; genus Impatiens; species Impatiens glandulifera. Next base: position 4,330,635 of record NC_061866.1, read on the forward strand.
CTTGCCCGTTGGGTTCTTACTGCCCTCGTGGAAATCTTAATACAGCAACTGGCATTTGTGATCCGTGAGTATAATGGAACTTCTATTCTATTCGAATGTTTGATACTACTATATAGGACTTCTATCATTTGCTTATTCAAATATAAATGGAGAAAACCTGCAGATACCGTTATCAGTTGCCTCCTATGTCGAATCATAGTTGTGGTGGTGCCGATATGTGGGCTGATGTTTCGACTAGTAAGGAGATATTCTGTTCAGCTGGATCATACTGTCCAACCACTACCAAAGAGATTTCTTGCAGTAGTGGGTATTGAATTTGTTCCAAAAACTCTTCTACTTGTACATTTTTCTTTTCAGATATATTGTATATTCATTTTAATTGAAGTCCTTTCTTCAGTTGGATAACAAATGAGTTAGTGATTTCCATATTTTACCTAATAATCTTTATTTGTTCTTATCATTTCAGGCGTTATTGCCAAATGGGTACAACAGCTCAAAAAAGTAAGTAATAGTTCAATGCATTGTTATAGAGTGGTATTATGTATGGAGCTCACTTTGGTAAAATTTTCATGTAAAGGCTGGTTTGAAAGAAAAATAAATAAAGGATTAGGGTTTACAATGTTCTGGGTACTTTCTAGTATAGAACATTCTACAGAACTCTTGTTGATTTTGGTTAAGAATGTTTTTAGGGTCGTTTGATAAATTGAAAATTAAGTGTTTATTATTGGATTTTTTAAGGGCCGAATTAGTTAAGTGTTTAAAAATTAAATTAAAATATCTAAATTGAAGTACTTACATATTTGATAAAATATGAAACTAATGTCGGGAAATTATTTTAAGAATATTTACCCTTATAGAGACGTAATTTGATTAAGGGTTAAATTTGCCTTTATATGCTTATATTACTAAGTTAAGTCATTTATAGTTTATCGAATTAAGTCACATTTTTAAACTTCAATTCTTTTAGTTTAATTTGAGTTGAATTTCAATAATTAAGTGATTTTAAGTAACAATTATCAAATGAACTTAATTCAAATAAGTACTTAATTATTTAGATTATGTAATATGTTGTGTTATTAAACAATGTCTCAATCTGCATGATTGGATGTTGATTTTGATGTGCCAATTTTTGTCTTGGTGCCTCATTGTCATTCATTTAGTTTTTGAATTTTAATGTCTTTTGTTCCTTTTTTATTTTCATTTATGCAATTCTATTTGTCTTTTTCTGTTCTGCATGTATTTGAACTATGAGCTCTGTCATATAGCCTTTCTATTTAATATAAACATTATTAACCCGCTTTCGGATTTATAGTTTGAGGGGATTTTTTTATAGTTAGCCTTTTGGTGATCATTTCACAGGATGTTTTCAATTGAGTAATTGCAAGCCAGGAACTGCAGATCAAGATATCCATGTCTATGGAATCATTCTAATTGTAAGTGTTGTCTCATAATACAGAGATATTCTAAGCTAATTGTTGCCTCGATATTGACTATGTTGGCTAACTGTGTGCATATAGGTTGCACTGAGTTTGCTGCTGCTCATAATATACAATTTCTCTGATCAAGTCATAAGTACTCGTTATAAAAGAATGGCCAAGTCCAGGGAAGCTGCAGCAAGGAGCGCTAGAGAAACTGCCCAAGCAAGACAAAGGTGGAAGACTGCAAAAGATTTGGCCAAGAAAAGATCGCTTCAGCAATCCCGTTCGCAGAAAGCAGCAGACGCACCCAAGGTGGGGACTGATCAAGCTCCTCCTGCTGTTCCACCTCAGTCAAGTTCAGCTGAAAAACCATCTGCTGTTGTTGCTCCTAAAGGAAAAAAAAAGGATTCGACAAACCTCACAAAGATGTTGGATTCAATTGACGATAACCCAGAGAGCAATGAAGGTTTCAATTTAAAGATAGGAGACAGGAACATCAAAAAGCAGCATGTGCCCAAGGCAAAAGAGCTTCACTCTAAGAGCCAGATTTTTAAATATGCATACGGTCAACTTGAGAAGGAGAAAGCAAACGAGCAGAAAAAGAATATGACATTCTCTGGAGTTATCTCTATGGCAACTGATGACGATGAAGTCTTGAAAAGACCATCGATTGAGGTCGCTTTCAAGAACTTGACGATTACTCTTAAAGGGAAAAGAAGACACCTAATGAGATGTGTAAGTGGAAAACTCATGCCCGGTAGAGTTTCTGCAGTCATGGGTCCATCCGGTGCTGGAAAGACCACCTTTCTCTCTGCCTTGGCTGGAAAGATCACTGGATGTACTATGACTGGCTGTATTCTCATAAATGGAAAACTTGAATCCATTCATTCATTCAAGAAGATAATTGGTTATGTGCCACAAGATGACGTTGTTCATGGGAACTTGACTGTGGAGGAGAACCTACGTTTCAGTGCTCGATGCAGGTATTATGCTTAAACATAGCTGTTCGCCAAATTCTACTTCCATGCTGATAATTTGAAATGAAAACTCAAAGTAAATTTCTAATTGAATGAAGTTGTATTTCAAACTGTTACAAGTTCTGCTTTAACTAGTAAGTTTTTTTTCTTCTTTCTAATAATAACTTGTACTATTCAGGCTGGCATCTGATTTGCCAAAAGCAGATAAAGTGTTGGTTGTTGAAAGAGTAATTGAATCTCTCGGACTGCAACTGATTCGTGATTCACTAGTAGGAACAGTAGAGAAACGAGGAATCTCTGGAGGACAAAGAAAAAGAGTTAATGTTGGACTAGAAATGGTCATGGAACCTTCTTTATTGATATTGGATGAGCCAACCTCTGGTTTGGATAGTTCTTCTTCCAATCTACTTCTTAAAGCACTTCGTCGTGAAGCTCTTGAAGGTGTCAACATCTGCATGGTTCTTCACCAGCCAAGGTTTGTTAGTAAACATTAATTGAAACTAGTACTTGGAGGAATACATATATATATGTATACATATAATAGTCTTTGTTTGCATAAATTGTATTATTGATTTATTTCTTCCTCAGCTTTGTGCTATTCCAGATGTTTGACGATTTAATACTTCTCGCGAAAGGTGGTTTCACTGTGTACCACGGTTCTGTTAAGAAAGTTGAAGAATACTTTTCTGGTATTGGAATACATGTTCCAGAACGTGTTACTCCTCCTGACCATTTTATCGACATTTTGGAGGGTATAACTAAACCAGGACCGGGTTTAACTGCCCAGCAGCTCCCTGTCAGATGGATGCTTCACAATGGTTATGCAGTTCCCCCCGATATGATGGAAATATGCGACGAAATCTCAAAATCTTCATCCAATAAAGGTCAGAATAATACTAATAACGCTATTGCTGGGGAAACATGGCAGGATGTGTCCTTATCCACTGATTCTCAAAACGATCAAGTCGATTTCAATTATTCAAAGGGACACGATCTGTCTGGCCGCATTACTCCTGGTGTTCTTCGACAATATCGCTATTTCCTTGGCAGGTACCAATATTGAGCCTATTTGGAAATTACTCACGATCACGTTTTGAAAAATTGCCAAAGTAAAGTAATTTTTTGTTGCATTTGGTATAAAAAGTTTTGGCAACTTTTGAATCCAATTTTATATTTAGATGTTTACCATTTGATTATTGTGTTGGAGGCTAAAGAGTAAAGACAAGGGTCATTATGGCATTTCACAATTTATCGTTTTGGAAAATATAGAATGATTGTATTTGTAGCAAGTTGACTAAAGTCGATACCTAAACAGGCCATTGATCTCCTTCCTCTGTTCATTGGATGCAAGTTTTCTTCGTCAAATTATAAATGGAACAAATGTTTTTATTTTTAATTTTCTTTTAGGGTTGGAAAGCAGAGACTAAGAGAAGCTGATATGCAAGCAGCTGACTATTTGATCCTACTAATAGCTGGAGCAGCACTAGGGACTCTCTCGAAAACCACCGACGCAAGTTTTGGGGAACTCGGTTATACTTATACTGTAATAGCTCTTTGTAAGTGAAAATAGTAACAAGAATCTAAATATGATTGTTTTATACTTTTTTGTTCACTTTTTTGGTTTATGAATTGCAGCACTTCTGTGCAAATTAGCGGCCTTGAGATCATTTTCACTGGACAAACTCCATTATTGGAGGGAGAGCGCTTCTGGGATTAGCAGCCTGGCTTACTTCCTTTCCAAGGACACTATAGACCTTTTCAACACGATAGTGAAGCCATTGGTTTATCTTTCCATGTACTATTTCTTCAACAACACTAGATCATCGTTCGAAGATAATTATGCTGTCTTGGTCTGCCTTGTTTACTGTGTGACCGGAATGGCTTATGTGTTTGCCATAATGCTTGAACCTAGTCCTGCTCAATTGGTAAACATAAACACATTCACACATAATTTTCTTACTGCTGTTATTGACATTTTTTTATAATTTGCATTGGTAGTGGTGTGTACTGCTTCCAGTGGTGTTAACTCTGATTTCAAACCAAGATAAAGACAGCCAAGTCTCGAGACTTGTGGGAAATTACTGCTATCCAAAATGGGCTATGGAAGCCTTTCTCCTTGCTAATGTTGAAAGGTAAAAAAATATATACATTTAAATAGTATAGAGATTTAGAAATTTATTGGTTGTTTCTTAATCAGGTACAATGGAGTTTGGGTAATAACGCGATGTGGAACGTTATTACAGAGTGGTTATGATCTTCACAACTGGGGAAGATGTCTGACTTGCCTCATAGTGACTGGAGTACTGTGTAGATTTATAGCTTATTTTTGTTTGGTCACATTCCAGAAGAAGTGATTTTGATTTGATTTGATTATTTTGATGACTTCCTTTTTGTGTGAGTCTTATAAATTAAGATGGGATTGCACCAGAAGTAGGATGGTTTCATAGTAGCAATGTAAAGTGAAATTGTGTTGGTATAAATTGGGAATTACTATTATTTTATGGGTGAAGAAATGAGAAATTAGAAATGGGTTAATAATAATAATAATAATAATAATAATAAATAATAATAATGAATGGAATTATGGGGATCTCTATTTTGTATAGTCTTCTTATATACCCTACCCTCTGAGGTTGCCACCCAGGAAGCATGGAGATGAGTTAAAGAAATGTTGGGTTCTTTTTAATGGAGTTTCAGTCTCCAGCTCAACTGCTGCCACATGCACGTGCATAAGGTATTGCTGCCAGTCCAATCAATTTTTTATTTTTTTTACTTTAAGTAAAAGTTATTTTATTGTTTTAGATCAAAATTATTGATTTAGCATGTAGTAGTTTCTCACTAAGTTAAGATATGACTTGGGGAATATGGGTAGTAGGGCATGTGTTGAGTAGTGAAATCTAAATTAAATTTGGTTTTTTTTTACATTAAATTTATACAAATTCGTTTTCGTGTTTATTATCAGTTTAGTAACTTTTTAATTAGCATGTTTTTATTCCTGATTAATACATGTTTATCTATTTAGTCCGATTTTAATATTTAAAAAATAAATTACAAGTAAAATATTTAAACCAATTAATAAGTTAAAAGTATAAAATTTAAAAGAAAAAGTTACATTTTTTAGTCATAATCAAGTTAATATAAGTCACATATATGATGTTGTTATTCATTATTCTTATGGGTGTGGTGGTGAAAATTAAGAGAATAATGTGCATATTTCTATGAGGATCTCGTTTTGTTATCTAATTAGTTGGGATAAAGTTAAAATGTTTTAAAGATTAAGGAGGTCTAGATATTTGAGATCTTATTTCTTTTAATAAAGCTCTTCTATCACAATGATGTAGTAAATTTACAATGGAGCTGAATAGTCTTTGAGCATCGATAATCATGTATAAATATGGTAATGATTGGTCTGGTTGGTTCACTAAAATGTTTAATTATTCAGCGGAGTGTGACATTTAAAGAGAAATTTATCCTATGTGGAAACAATTTCGTGAGCAATCGAGATTCATTGTGAGGGATAGTTTTTTATTAGATTTTGGGATGACATTTTGTGTAGTATCAAAAGTCTAGCTACGACATATTTTGAGTTTGTTTTCATTGTTATATGTAGAAATGTCATTGTTAAGGACATGTTGATTCTCGGTCTAGTGTTTTGCTAGTCGAATTAGATATAAAATGAGATTAAATATTATGGAGATTTCGTCTCATAATAGAGTTTAGTTTTGGTAAGAGTGTCACCGTCTAAACAAGACATTATACGTTGACAAAATATGAAAAGTTTTCATGTGGGGCATTGCTACAAGTTGTTCGCTAAGATGATTTCATATAATTTTTACTGGAAAAAATTTTGGGAGTCAAAATTTTATCTAAGATCTTGTGTTTGGATGGAGCGTCGTTCATGGTGGAATTCTAAAAGATGATATGTGCATGAAAAAATATTATATTATGGCTAGTCGTATGTGTCAAAAATAAGTGAATCGGTAACTCACTTTTGTATTGTCGAATGATAACTAGTATTTGGAGCATTTTGTAGAGTATTACTGAGATTTATTGGGTGATGCCCGAGTCTTTAAGTAGTTGCTGGAAAATTGGATTTATACGAATGATATGGCAGACCTACATATTTTTGATTACCATCCCAATTATTTTTTAGTAGACTATCTGGTTGGAGAGAAATCGTCGAACTTTCAATGATAGTAGTCGTCCGATGCATATCATTCATAATACTATTATTATGATGCTTTCTAAAATTCGTTCAAAAAGTCAGTAGAGTATGTCCGAGAGTTAATTGTTCTTTTCGAGGATTTACAAACTTGATAAATTTTTTAATTATTATTTTTTCTTATTTTTTAATTTGTTATTTTCATGTAATTCTTTTCGATGTGTTTAAACAATTTTTCATTTTTAATATACATGGACCTTTTTAAAAATAAAAAATTTATTTTATAATTATTTTATAATTTATATGAGTTAAAAATATTATTTAAATTAAATTAGAAAAAATATTTGTATAAAACAATAAATTAAAAGTATAAAATTAATAACCTTAAAATATTTTTATCAATAAAAATACTAAGATGTACAATAAATAAATAAATAAATTTGGTTCTTATAGAATTTAATTATTTTTCAAAACACTTTTCTCTCGCTTTCATAAACAAAAGCATACTTTTTATCATATCATTTAACTCGAAATACCTTATCCAAATTATTTCGATTTTGTTTAAATTGTGGTTTGAGCCTCAACGGTATAAAATTCTTTAGTGTTCAAACATCAAACTTAAAAAAAAAAAAAAATCAGTTATTCAATAGTCACAATGATTATATAAACATTACACATACTATCCCAAGAACATTCCAAAATCAAACTCCAACATCCCATATAAAATTACTATGTATCATGTTTTTGTTGATTCCTTGCACTGTTAGGTTTGGTTATTTGAATAATCTTCAAATAACTCCACCATCTTTTCACATATCCCTTCATTAATCTTAGAATTTTTTAAATAAACAATTCAACTTCATAGTTCCAATCTGAACAAAATTATTTAAACAACCCTCAACCTTAACCTAAAAAAAGCCAAACTTGTGGCTAAATTGTAAACAATCCACTCCACTCAAATAATGACATGTTGAATAAGTATGCCCTGTCATATATGTCTTGAATTGACCATTATTTTCTTTAAAGAAAATGTAAGAAGTCTCTGAATACTATCTTTTACCATTGTTTCCAAATTAAAACAGCTATACACTTGTCTAGGAGGGATGGATGATGGGGAGTGAGGTTCAAATAATTTGTCTGCAAGACAAATTGATCTGACATTAATGTACTGTACAAGAGTGCCCTGTTTTTGAAGCCTTATGATGACACTTCACAATCACAATCATTCTTCTTTTAATTGAACACTTCTAATCACAACCACTAACCTTAAACCCTTTCCTTAATCACCCATATCTTAACGTTTTATTGACAGAAATCTACCTAAACTCTGCTCCCCTTTCCCTCAACCACAAGTTAGGACACATTGACCCTATTTCTAATTAAACAACTTTCTTTTTTAATCTGAATAGTACGAATATGACAGAAAGAAAAAAAAAAGAATCTAATCTACTTTCTGGAAAGCCTTTACTGGGACATGGACTTCTAATGGCCTATGTCATATTGCCTTGGTCTTTGAAGATAGCTTCTTCCTATTTAAATAACCAACTATAGGGAATCCATTTAGCTCAAATTATAAGACTTCTGAGTCAACTAAATGATACGGAACGGGGAAAATATTGATATGAAAGTTGTAGGGAATGATGTGTCATTTTTTGATTTGATTGAAAATTTAATAATAGAGATTTTTTAAATTTTAAATCCACTCAAGAAATGACACGATAAGTAATCTTCTTGTGATGTTAGCTGAGCTTGATCTTTTAATAATCATACTAGTACTATTATTTTTTTTATGGCAACTTCATCTCCTATAACTTAATGAAACAAAAGATTATTACTCTATCTGAATCTGAATACTAAACTCGCACTAATCATTATTGAACTTTGTTGACTTTTATCCCTTCTTGGTGGCTTCTAATCATAATCTAGTATTTCATGCTCATACTAAATTTAACTCTGCAAAATCTCTAATTAATTAACTATTGGGTGTAACTTATACTGGTCAAAGCTTAGATCGGGCATTGGGGTTTGTGAAAGAATGAATGAATCTCTTCCCATATTTGTTCCTGCAAATACCAAAACATATATATGATCCTCCTGTACGGCCATATTCTTGTCAGACAGATCTAAATCTAATCTAGATAACAAAAAAGTCTTAAGCACACAGGAGGAAGGATGATACGGATCGTACCCAAAAAAAAATATTATTACCACTACTACAAGATCACCTAAGAGAAGAAGAATACTTTATTACAAGATAATAATAATAATAATGATATTTCCCATTACATTACAAAAAGCTAGTGCATCATTAAAGGAGGCAGAAAGAGCAAGCAAAATCATTTATAATGGCTTTCCATTGTACATCATGTGATTTCCAGCTATTTTATTAAACTAATTCAAAAAGATTGCACTCCATCATTTAAATCATTCCATATCCACCATTACATTACATTAATCATATAATAATAATATTTCAACAGTTAATCAATGCATTATTATATATAGAGATATGTCAATGAGGTACAAGAGTACCTAAATCCCAACCTAGCCTGATCTTTTTAGTCATTTTTTTTTGTTTTTGTAAATGGTTCCGTGTGAAGACTCGAGTTCATGACATTGAGAGCATGAGTTTATACGTTTTACCACTGAACTAAATACCTCCTCTTTTTAGTCATCTAAGAGTCTCCAAAATCAACATGTACCCATAAATGGTTTCATTCAAATCATCTATCAAGATAGTAAATAATAGAAGAAAAACAAGATATCTTGATCCCATCACTAGTGGGAGACGCACCAAGCCCAGGAAACTTATCCATGCATCCATATCTCTAGATCTTCTTATCTTTATAATTACTATGTACCACTCTCAGTTAGAGGTGGGGTCTGGTTTCTGTGAACTACTCATGTTGACCCACCATCATGATCATCATCAATTCATCATCATCTCTCTCTCAATCATTCAGTGCATGTTCGTACAATGTCGTATAGAGATGATGCATATACCGTATTAAAACCAGCTAGATTTTTTTTTCTTTCTTTTTACAGATTGGCAACGCGCAGAAATCCAGCACGCTACAAAATCCGCTCCACCATTAATTCACACTTCACAGCTCACCCTTTATCTCTCCCTCATAATCATCATCATGTCAACGTTTTCATTTTTTTTTAATTAAAGATCTTTTTCCTCCAATCTCTCCTTTATATATATACCCATATCATTTTAATATCATCACGAATAACCATTCCTTTTATCTATCTATCTATCTCTTTCTTCTTCTATTAACATGAAGAACATTAAAAAAGGAAACTTTCTGAGAACATGCTTGAAGAAGTGGGAAAAGATTGGCAAACCTGCTAATGAAGCTTGTGAAGAGTGCTATTGTCTGTGGGCTGCTGCTAACGAGGAAGAGGAAGAAGAAGAAGAAAAAGACTTCATTCCAAGAGATGTTCCTAAAGGTCACCTGGTTGTATATGTGGGTGAATATCAGAAGAGATATATAATAAAGATTACAATTCTCAACCATCCACTTTTTCAGGCATTACTTGATCAAGCAAGGGAAGAATATGATTTCAATCCAACCTCTAAACTTTACATACCTTGCAATGAAAACTTGTTCCTCGATGTTATCCGATGCGCCAACTCTCCACGGGATCGGAGAAGAATCTCCTTTTCAGGCTGCTGCTGCTGATTTTGATCAAAAATTGACCAAAACAATTTATTGGCCTCTGCTGCTTATTATTTTCCTGCCTCAGAAGAGCCCCACTTTGGCGGGACTAGAAAACGCCCCTTTGTTCATATTGCATGAAAAATTATGCTATTCCTTTTCTTACCATCATAAGTAGAATGAATAGCACCCTAATCTAAGAGATTTTTTTGCTCAGTACTTAATTAAAAATCTAATGATAACAAAATATGAGACCAATGATTGATGAAGATAATGGAGATGATGATGGATTTCTAGCATATAAAAGTTGTCTTAAGCAATCATAAGTAAATTAATTGTTACTTAATCAACTTTTTTTTACACAAGCATCTCCCACCACACTTCAATCCAGGAGACTTCAGTCTCTAACTAGTTGAAACTGTCTCATCAGATAAACTACGCTGATTCGGTTATTATACCCATTACCCAATAATAATAAGAACAAACAAAGATAATACACAGTTTCAAGGAACTTCAGAGTGCATCAAATTGAAACCGAGAAACACAAACAAGGAAAAATTTCATACCATTTAATAAGAACCAAGATAGCTGCACTAGAAGGAAAGGAAGACAAAATTGGGGAAACTTGGTCTTTCTTTTCCTCTAATAAAACAACAAAAGGAAATATCTGCTGTAATCTTACATAATTATAGAAATGTAAGCTCAATATTTTTTTTGAAAAACGTCATTGAATAAAATAAGCGCAAGAAACGTTTAATAGAAAACAATTAGAGGGAGGGGAAAAAGAAAACAAAAGACGGAACAAAGCAAGATACCAAACAAGGGGCTAGATGTCAATAAAGTAAAAAAAATCTCATATTGTGCAAAAACACTCTTTTAATCTTTCAGTGTCATAACTCCTCTCTTGTAAAGGTTTTCCTTTTTTTAATATAAGCTCAATATGTATCGAATAAAGTAATCCAAAGAGAAATCGCATCATTAAAACTCATTATGCAAAGTAGAATATCAGCCAACAATGCAGAGAAGTTGCTATAATTTTGCCCAAAAGAAATGTCAGGCCAAAGTCATTTTCAGTAATGACCCACAAAGCACACAGTATAAAAGTGATGGTTATTGAAGATTTGAGAAGGAGACATTAAAAATAATTGATAATTATTAATACTAATGCTTCTCCGTCCATTACTCACATAAGGTTCACAGTACTAGTAGAAGAGGAGAACCAACTCATCCCTCAACACAAAAACATAATAGAATAAAAAGAACTACATTCTTCGCAAAGTGCTGACATTACCAGCAAAAATATATTAAAGAAAAACAAGTGGATCTTAAATATTATAACCTCAGTTTCACAAAATTTAATTAGAATTAAGACAGATGACATGAAAAATTATTGGACGGTAGAGATGGAATGAGGCGGATTCAAGAGAAATCAGGTTTCTCTGGATAAGTGCATCCAGAACGTTGGATAACAACATTGGCAGCATAAGTGCCTGCACGAACAGACTCCTCAATAGGCTTCTCTTGAACCAACTGAGACAGAAAGCCTCCAACAAAGGCATCCCCTGAAAGTTATGTCATTCTTAGTAAGATAAATATATGTCAAATCATAAAGAAAAGCATATGCAGTTTTTTAGAATGAGTACTTACCAGCTCCATTGGTGTCAACAAGCTTCTCCTTTGGCAATAATATGACAGGGAAAAGCTTCACTTTTCCATCCTCAGCAACAACTACCGGATCTGCCCCTTGGGTAATGACAGTTATTCTCTTGTGTGTTCCAGATGCTTTAGGCAACTGGGAGATTTTCAAAGCTATCTCCTCAACATTCTCCGTCTAAAAAATCAAAACCAACCAATTAAAGAAAACAGGTCAGAGATAAATTTCATTTTCAACCCACTCAGGATAGCTTAAGTGGAAAAGTGTTTGAACTTGAGAGTCAATGTCTCAAGTTTGATTCCCACTACAGTACCTTGGTTGAAGGTGGAGGCTCTCATAGCAGTAAAGAATAAACACTAATTCTCTAAATAAATAAAAAATCGATAAATCAACATTACCTCCCAGCCGTGAACTTTTGCAAAGGTTCTTGCCTCAGTTTCATTTCCAAAAACGTAGTCCATATACCTGAACAGTGAACACCAAATGGCGTTTGTCATTTACACTTTAACATATTCAAGTAGTAAAAAAACATAATAAGGGAGTTCACTTTACTTACGGAAGGACTTTTTCTTGTGCATCCTTGAAGAATTCACAGATGAATGGAGCCGAGAGATTCATCATGAAAACCTGCAACGAAAAAAGGAAATTTGAGGTCACTCAGGTCAGCCTTTTGGTAAAGAAAAGATTTGTAACTAATTGAATAACAAGCGTACCTTGTTATGTGCTGCTGCATGCTCTGCGACAAGTTGAATAGACTCGGGCGACACAGTGAGGAAAAAACCAGCAATATAGATGTATTTGGCCTTCTCAACTGTCCAAACGTGACAAAGTGAGCAAAAGACATGCAAAATGTTGTATGATGAAGGAGAAACGGGATTCTAGTTGTGAGAGAGGAAAGTACCAAGTGCCCAATTCTCGGGTCTTTTCAAGTGCTCTGTTTTGTAGCAGTTGGCAGCTGACAAATTCGCAACAAGAGACCTGCACTCACATTTCAATATAAAGACTATCAATAAAGCAAGGGGTTTAAGAAGTTATAGGTTGTTTTTACCAAAATGCACATTCAAACTGTTATTAATCAGTTGGGTGATTGAATCCGTAGGTGTACAATTATTATCTAACAATAACTAAATTTAAATAATGAGATGAAGTAAATAAATTAATTAATTAACATTTTAGCAAGTAAACATAACAAAAAATAACAATTTGAACCATTAATTAAAGCTTTATCAAAACATATATTAAGAAAAACGATCGCATGACTGTCAGGAATCGAATTCATAACATAATGTTATCTAGAAAGTCTCCACCACTACTGCTAAGAGGTTGTTCTATTATAAATTCAGTTTTTTAGCCATTAAAACCACTTTACCAGACAAAATTCATCAGTTCGGCATTAGGAGAGATGAACTGAACCTTTGGTTGGTCAATTTACCATCTTTTGAGTGGTTTTTTTTTCAGTGGGGTCAGTTTCATTAGTTAACTCAATTACAACTTTAACCCCTAAATCAGGCTTCTATGTTTTTTTAATTTCTACGATAAAAAAAGAAAGCTTTGGAGCAGTATGGGTCAAGTAAAACTGACCTTTCACCACCCACAACACAAACAGCACAAGTACCAGTTGGAGTGGAGTCGACTTCATAGTATTGTGCCTGAATGTTGATTTTTTTATTATTAGCACATTATACAGTCAATAACTGTAATCATGGGAGCAAATAATTAACAGAGATAAACAAAATGCGTCAACATACATTAACACCAGCAAGTTTCACGCTTTTCTTCATCTCCTCCCCAAACTTGTCTTTTCCAATGCAACCCATGAAGCTGGTTGAACCAGGAATTTGAAGCATCCACTGAAAATAAATAAACATGCCCTTTAGACACTGAACAAGAGGCTCACTAAATTGGTTGCAATTTTAATAAGTTCGAAACACACCTGAGCAACTTTGATTGCATTTTGAGTAGCACCTATAGTAAAAAGATTATCAGCTTTTTAATATAATTCATAAAAGTGGGAATTCTTATTTTGACCTTAGAAAAGAAACATACCTCCTCCGATATATTCAACATTGTCTTTTGCTGCCAAATCATCGTACCTGAAATTGAAGATGATTAACTTTCTTGACAAAATAAAACCTCTTATATGCTATAAACTTACCATTTATATTCTTCCCTAGCAATATGCAAATAAATGCAAACAATATCCAAAATTCTCTAGGGTATTCAAAGTTGATTTCTTGAGAATTAGCTCAGTTAAATTAGGTAAATTTTATGTTCATGAGAAACAGCTAAGTTAATCTAAATACACAAATAAGGTGAATCAAAATTTTTTTTGCGGCCAAGGTTTATTCCCTGGAGAAGGCTAGCACAGCCCCAACTTAAATCAAAGCGTTCTAACCTAAGAGAGAATCGAACCTGAGAACTTTGATCTCTTAAGTAAAACTCTTTCCACATGAGCTACCTTGTTAGGTTATGGTGAATCAATATTTATACAACACTATTGAACGAGGCTATCTCTATTTCTCAATTCTTGGAGGCCTAGATTGGTTGTGTGTTGCAGAACCAAAGCCCTAAACATTGGCTAAATAGCACTATCGATCTGGTGGAGTATTTGGCTCAAAAGAAACAAGATGATTTTTTAGCTGGTTCCGTAGTTTTAGAATTGGGTTGAAAATAAAGGGGGGAGTAAATGATGAAGACTAAAAAGATATATCGGTCAGAATCTTTAAAAGTTCCAACCTCACTACTCTAGCAAAGGTTCTCTTGGTTTCCATGTTTTCTCTGTAGGGGCTATGACTTTCTTAATGAATTTACAATTAATTAGCTTATGGCTACCTTTGTTTCATTATTTCCTTGATGTTCATTAAATTTGTTAGTTTTCGTTTTCAATTATGATTCATGCATCTTGTTTCATAGATAAAATTAAAACCATCACCCCTCCAAACAGCATGATTGATATTTGATGCTTATGATATACAACTACAATGTTCTTCTCTGGTGATCATTTTAAAATCTTAAAGATTGAGTTATTATGCCAAATTATGCTCTGAACATGCCAGATCTCTTTTGTTAGTGTGTAACAAAATTTTGTTTCCGATAAGGTTTATACAAATAAAGTCATTCTCAAACTAAGGAAAAATATACTTACATTTGTAAGTGCTTCTCCTCTGCTAGAATGGCATTGTTTGGCTTGATCTCATACCTGTCACATGAAAGCAGGGTTAGTTTGTTTCAGAACCAGAAAATTCACAGCATACAACACATGTCCAGATTAACATTAGAAGGTTCTGTTTAAATCGAATTCGATCTAGCTTTTACACAAAGTTGGAAGTAACTGGATATATATAGATATAGATAGATCACTTCTTCACATAATGCAGATCAGCAGTTGAGCACAAATACAGTATTCTAAGAATCAAATGAATCAAGTGACACTGAATTTCTAAGAGGAAATGGAAGTCTCAAAATACTAGATCTAAACAGGGAGCATCTGTTGGATGTGAAACCCATTCTACATTAAACAGATCTGCAGACCCATAATTGCATAGGTATAACCAAGGATCTAAAACCCTTTTACATCAAAACAGGAATCGTGTAAAGATCATTCATTTAATGACACAAGATACAAAACAACCACATCCAGAGCACCCATGTGAATAAATGACATATCAAACATCGAGATCTAGCTGAAAATGTAGAGAGAAAGAGAGATTACTTGTCCAAGAACTCATTGTCGACTACGGCAGAGATATCAAGAAGTGGGTTTCCCATTCCCAAAAGAATTCCCTCAGTCGCCATATCTGCAGAGTAAGAAAATAGAGGATCTGGGGAGGCGGCGGCGGCTGGGGAAGAAGGGTTGAGAGCTATGTGTTTGGGTAATGAAAGACGGAGAAGAAGTGGAGATATAGAGAGGTATATAAAGAGCGAAAGAGATGGTGAAGAAGTTGGTTGGTGGCGGAAAGAGATCTTAGATCTGATTTGCAATTGGTGTGGCGACGAATGTTGGCTCCTCACTCGCTAGTTTTTTTTTTTTTAAACTCACCAACCCTACTTTGAAAAAAAGAAAGATAGTATTTTATATTCTTTTAGAGTTTAAATTATATAGTTTCAAATTCAAAATTATAATTTTGTTTTAATTTCTTGTAAAATCAGAATTAAAAAAATAAATTGTAATTTCAATTATACATATCTAAATATTATTGGTCCATTTGTAAATATATTTTGGTTTTAAATCTATTTTGAATAAAAAAAATAATCAATAAATATTTTATATACTTTCCTAGTATTTAGTAAGATATTTTAAAATGAAATAATATTTTAAACATATTCATTAAAAATAGATCAGAACTCTTTTTTAGTAGGGATTTGAGTGGACATATTCATTAAAAAAAAAAATAATAAAAAAAAGTAGTATTCTATATTCTTTTAGAGCGTACAAATATGATGCGGACAAAATTTGTACCTGGATACACTAATGGGGAGATAGGTACAAATTAGGAGAGAGAAAATTGAGTAGCAAAGTTTTGCTATTGGGTACAAATGAGAAAAAGTCAAAAAAAGTAGTCCCCACCCCACTTTTTTATAAAAAAAAATAAACATTTAAAAATTTTAAAAAATAAACCGTTTTATTTAATTTTTTATTTAACAAAATATGATTTAGTAGTCTATTTTTTTCAAGTATTATTGTGATGATAATTTCCTAAATTATTTTTAAAAATTATTGATTTTTTTTAATTTTTTAATATAATTTATAAATATTAGTTTTATTAATTTAAACAAATTAATATAATAAAAAATAAAACAAGATTACTTGAATTAAAAAATATTGTATGAATTAGATGATGTGGATGGTGGGACCACAATTGTACTTGAGATGGTTTGGGGAATAGAGGTATAAATTGAGAGGTATAATTTATTTGTGATGTGGCTGTTGATGTGGCACATATTTGTACCTATGTATGGGTACAAGGATGGAGATGCTCTTAGAGTTTAAATTATATAGTTGCAAATTCAAAATTATAATTTTGTTTTAATTTCTTGTAAAATTATAACTAAAAAAAATTGCAGAAATTTATAAGGAAATGATGTGACATCTTGTTAGACTATTCACAGCAGAGTATCAAATTTTTTCATTTAATACCCTACCACGTCAACTTAACACATATTTTAACCCACTTTTTAGCATATCCTACATCATACATTTCAAGATATCAAAATTATTTTTTCACTTTCTCTCACTTCCACATCATTTATACATAATTTCATTTTTTTTAACCACAAACAATATTATTCATTACTTGGTAAATCAAACATACAAATATTATTTAAAACGAAGAAGAAAACAAACACTCTAAACATTGGTAATTTGTTAAGTAGTGTTTTTAAAACTCTAATCGAGAGTTGTTCCAAATTTATTCCAAATGTGCATGACAAGATCTTTCTTCAATTGAATATGTTGTGCTTTGTCACGTAGATCGGCCATAGTATGAATATTTGATTCAGATCGGCCTTGAACATGCACTTGAAATTGAGGTAGCACTTCTCTTTGGACATTAACTGAGGAACTAGACCCAGAATTATTCGAACGTTCGAAGTCGATATTTTCCCAATTTCGTGAATACGAATCTCGTTCATCCTCCACAATCATATTATGTAAAATTATGCATGCCCTCATTATTTTACCTAGGCCATCAATATTCCACATCCTAGCTGGTTGGCGAATAATAGCAAACCGTGCTTGGAGTACCCCGAATGCACGTTCTACTCCTTCTTGCATGCTTCTTGTTGTTTTGCAAACAACTGCGCTTGGTCTCCTTGGGGCATTTGAATTGATTGGACAAAGATGGGCCATTTAGGATAGATTCCATCAGCAAGATAGTAGGCAAGATTGTATTGTCGACCATTCACAGTGAAGTTCACAGCAAGAGCTTCACCAGACTCAATGTCGTCAAAAATTGGTGACCTGTTTAATACATTAATATCGTTCAATGTTCCGGACATGCCAAAAAAAGCATGCCATATCCACAAATCATAAGATGCCACTGCCTCGAGGATAATTGTTGTTGTGCCCTTGTGTCCATTAGTAAACTGCCTTGCCAAGCCTTAGGACAATTCTTCCACTCCCAGTGCATGCAATCAATACTTCCAATCATTCCAGGAAAACCGCGCTCTTGTCCAACTTGGAGTAACCTCCGCAAGTCTTCCCCATTTGGTCGTCTTAAGTATTCATCTTGAAACAAGGCAATTATTGTTTCGCAAAAAATACGAGTGTACTCAAGTGTAGTGGTTTCTCCAATTTTCACATATTCATCACAGGCATCCCCGGCTACTCCATATGCAAGCATGCGCATGGCAACTGTACACTTCTGGATCGGTGTCAATCCAAGCTTTCCTGCATTATTCTGCCTTTGGGTGAAGTAATGGTTGTAATTTGTTACGGCTTCTACAATTCGGAGAAACAATTGCCTTCTCATACGAAATCTACGTCTAAATTACATTTCAGTATAAGTGCACGGCTCATCAAAATAGTCGGCCATGAGCCTCTAATGGGCAGCTCCATGGTCCCTCTTTATAGAATTTCTTTTACGTGATCGATTGTTTCGCATTTGAAGCTCTTCGAGAAGTTCTTTTTGCCTTTTGAGTAAAGATTCCTCCAACTCCCATTGTTGTTGAATCTCTTCGAGATTGAAAGGGTCTGGGGAATATCCATATGATGATATGAAGAAAGGTGATACAAATAAGGATGATAATATGCTGTAAAATTTCAGTAATTTTTTGGTGTCCAAATGACACAAACCAAGTCTCTATTTATAGATCTCGAAAAAAAAATAATGATATATATATATATATATTTTATCAATTATTATGCAAAAGTGTATTTAAAAAAAAACAAAAACAAAAAAGTAACCACCAGCGCTGCCACTTGGCACGCTGTGATTGGGGCACATCAAATTTGGTTCCGTATCAAAATTTGATACCCATATTTTAACACTTAATTTTGATACTCTGCTGTACCATTTGATATTATTTTAACACTCATTTGATACCTTATTTGACACCCTGCTGTGGATAGTATAAGTGGATTAAAAATTTGACAATTCTCTCTCCTATTAAGTTTTCAATCCACTTACAAAATGTCACATCAGTTCCTTATAAATTTCTGTCATATATTTCCAGCTCTCTATCATTTCCCTTTAAATTATACATATCTAAATATATATGGTCAATTTGTAAATATATTTTGGTTTTAAATTTGTTTTGAATAAAAAAATAATTAATAAATATTTTTATAAACTTTTCTTTTTCAAGTATTTAGTATGATATTTTTTAAATGAAATAATATTTTAAACATAAGTTGATTAAAAATAGATCATATATATTTTTTGGTTTAAATTCAAATCTTTTATTTAAAAAAAATATTTTTTAAAATTTGAATGGGAGGAACAAATACAATTAAGTAGAATTAAATTATATATGTTTTTATCTTCAATTTCACCCTCATCACCTAAAAAGTATAATTTCAATGTTATTACATAATATTTTATTAAATATATATATATATATATATATATATATATATATATATATATATATATTAAGTTTTGTAATATAAAAAATCGACTCTCTACGAAAATGAATTTTTCGAACTTGATCGTTGTGCCAAATAACTTACATTGTTCTCGAGTGAGACGAGGAATCAAAATGATATGCGTGATTAGAGTGCATTAAAAATATGTTGGTTTAGACTAATTTTGACTTTTTTAGAATTGTCACATAATTTACTTTTCGAAAAATTAGGAAAGAAAAAATATTTTGCGTGTCAAATGCATTTAAGATATTTTGTTATTGGTTACACAAGAGAAAATGCATCAGTGTTATGTTATGTGTTTGTCAAATAACGATTTCAACTCTAAACTTTTGGTCATTTAAAATAATATTATTAGTTATTTATTTTATCATAAAATTTGTATTTAAGGTGAATTAAAGCCTAAATATATATCTAAATTATATAATTATGTTCCTAAAATATGGTACAAATCACTTAAAGGTGCTCCGATTAATCTCGAAGAAAATCAAGGCTCCTACTCCAAAAAGCCTAAATCTAAAAAACTTTTCTGAAGCAACAATGACGATTTTTTTTCTTGGTTCCCTACTATATAGTTTCCATCCTTTTTTTTCATATGATGTCGGACCTTTTTAAAAATAGCCTCGCATCGGACCCTTCGTCAATAACACTCATTCACATTTTTTCCATTTTTAGTCAAATGTTCATAGATCCAATGCTCCTTATTTGATCCCCTATTTTGTGCCCCTATTTTGTGCAAGGATTAGGGAAATGATCAGTCTTTTGTGATATTTCTCTTTTTGATTGATCAAAAACGTCTAAAAATGATGGAGTTAAGTTTTCTGAAAATGAGACTATTGATAATTGTGTCGCACGCGCAGAAGAAGGTGATCCACATGAGGCCTAGGATCATGTGTCGGCCTTTAGGTCACATTCAGGTCGCGTTTGACTAGTGTTTGGGACGTTGACTCATCCGTGCTGGCCTGCTTTCTTTATGTTGGCCTTTGGTTGAGCCTTGGGCTCAGCCTGCACTTCATGCTTTTTTTTCACTCTCCATATGTACTATATTTTTTTCCCATTTTTTCTCATATATATATAAAAACAAAGAAAAATATCAATAAAATAAATATATTTTAATCAAGTCCATCTGTTTAATATATTTAAAATTATAAAAATTGAGAAAGGATCGTCTGCTCCTATTTGTTTGTGTTCCCTCCCATATGGAGAGGGGCAATGTTGTAATAAAAGGAAAGAACTTTTCTATTATTACAACATTGCCCCTCTCCATGTGAGAGACAACAGAGGAAATATAAACAAATGGGAGCAGAAGATCCCAAGAGATAAAAATTAAGGTGATGTAAGTGTTTACAAGTTTTCTGAGTTCTATGCAAATTTAAATTTTGAGGTGCCTTAAATAGTATTTTTTTAATTTTAACAATATAAAATGAGATATAAATAATCAATATATTATAATACGAGGAGATAAAGACTAAAAAGATATAAAAAAAAGTTATTTTTATAATATATATTTAATATTAAAAGAGAAAAAAAAAGAAAAAATAATATTAATAAAATAATATTATTAAATATTAAAAAAATGGGGACCCTCTAAAAGTGGGGCCTATGCAACTGCATAGGTTGCCTTACCAGGGTTAGGGCAGATGGACTTTGCATCAATAAAAAGTTTTATTTCTTTTGAAAACAAATTAACATCTTATCACCAATTATTTTTTTATTCAAACACTAAAATAAATATATTTTTTAAAATGATTCATTTAATAAAAAATCGTTTAAGCACAACGATAAAAGCATGATATGAAAAAAATGTATGTACAAATTAAATACATTAGAATAATTAATTGATTCAAAAATCTTTAAGAAGAGCAATAAGATCTCCACACGAATTCATAGGTTTTTCTCATCTAATCTCCGAAATTGTCATGATAATGGCATTGTGAATAATCTTTAACGGCCTACTTTCGTTGTTAAAAGTTCTTTGATTTCTTTTCAACCAGATAATCCACTAGAAAATTATAGGGATGGAGACCCATCTTCTAAGTCTCGCATTTTTAGTCTCTCAATCCATGCCTCCCAATAGCCACTAACGATTTCTAACATAACTCATTGTATTCCAGTCATATTCCACAAAAGACTTCACATATTTGCAACAACGTGACAATGTAAAAGTAGATGAGAAGATGTCTCAACTTCTTTGTAACACATACGACAACGAATCACAATAATCATTTTTTTCATACATCTATCGTCAGTGAAAATTATGTAGTGAATAAAACTCCAACCAAAAAAAGAGATCTTGGTAGGCATCTTAGACTCCCATAAATTTTCCCAGCAAAGATCAATCGAGCTAAGTTTATTGAACAAAGTGTAACAATGTTCCACATGAAAGTTATTTAAATCACGTCACCGCATAGAATCCCGAGAAGACGGGTTTAACCCCGTATTTCTAATCATGAACAAAAGTTTATCATTGGACATGTTTTCCTCACTATTCAATCTTCTTCTATAAAAATAGAAGCAAGCTCGGGGAAAATCTTCATCAAACATTTACCACCACACCAAGTGTTGTCCCAAAAATTAATCGAGCTTCCATCACCCATAATAAAAATCGAATGCTCCCGATAAACTTTACACATAGAATAAATACCACCACAAATGTTGCATCTCACGGGTTTATAAGAATTTTTGGTGAACCAACTAGACTTATCTTGACCATATTTATATTTAATCAATTTAACCCAAATATTATATTGCTCAGATGCAAATATACTACTCCATTTGGATAATAAGACTTTACTAAAAGAAACCAGATCGCGGATTCCTAGTCCCTCATACTCTTTTATTAATTTAACCTTATCCCAACTCACTAAATGAGAAAATAAAAAATCAAACGATCCCCATAAGAATTTACACATAATTCTATCCATCTTCACGACTACATACTTTGGGAGGACAAATAGAGACATGATATAAGTTGACATTGAAGAAAGAGCATTCTTGATAAGAACTAAACAACCTCCCTTATAATTCATCTTACTTTTCCATATGAGAAGCTTTCTCTCCATTTTACCGATGATCGGGTCCCAAGAAGCTTTAGAGTTAGCTTTAGCCCTTAGAGGGAGTCCGAGATATGTAGACGGAAAAATTCCAATTTTAAATCCCAAAATACATGTCAATCTAATCTTATCCCTAAACGAAACTAAATTAGAGAAGAAGATATCAAACTTACATAAATTAACACGCAGTCCCGAACATGCAAATATACTACTCCATATGGATAATAAGGCTTTACTAAAAGAAACCAGATCGCGGATTCCCAGTCCCCCATACTCTTTTATTAATTTAACCTTATCCCATGTCACTAAATGAGAAAATGAAGAATCAAACGATCCCATAAGAATTTACACATAATTCTATCCATCTTCACGACCACATACTTTGGGAGGACAAATAGAGACATCATATAAGTTGACATTGAAGAAAGAGCGTTCTTGATAAGAACTAAACGACCTCCCTTATAATTCATCTTACTTTTCCATATGAGAAGAGTTCTCTCCATCTTAACAATGATCGGGTCCCAAAAAGCTTTAGAGTTAGCTTTAACCTTTAGAGGGAGCCCGAGATACGTAGACGGAAAAATTCCAATTTTAAATCCCAAAATACATGTCAATCTAATCTTATTCTTAGACGAAACTAAATTAGAGAAGAAAATATCAAACTTACCCAAATTAACACGCAATCCAGAAAATGCTCCAAATAACCAAAGAATATCACGAAGGTATTTGACATTTTTCTCAATAACCTAAATCATGCAAAGAGTATCATCTGCAAATAATTAATGAGACATCGAGAACGAAGATCTTCTCGCACCGCAATCCACACCACCAAACAAACATGTATTCTCTGCAAATGATATCATTCTAGAAAAGCCTTTCATGACAATAACAAATAAGAAAGGAGAAAGATGGTCCCTTTATCATAACCCCCTTGAACTCTTAAAGAAACCACGAGAGCTCCCATTCACAATAACATAGAATTTCATCGTCGATACACAAAATTTAATCAATCCGATCTATTTCTCTCACATACTCATTTTACCCATAATATCAATAAAGAACTCCCAATTAACATGATCATATGCTTTCTCGATATCGAGTTTGACAAAAGCACACTAAATTAAAATACTAAAAATAGATTTATTTAATAAAAAACACTTATATATTTATATTTAGGGATGGAACCATGATTCAGTGGTGGGGTGGGCTTAAAAAAAATTTAAAGCTACATAGATCCATCCCTGAATATGCCGAGACCAATAGAAGGCATTATCACATAGAGGCTTTCCATCCAACTCCCTGAACTCCGATTGCAATTTCCACGAGAACCATGTTTTTTTTCTTCCCCGTCTCCTCCTCGATGAAGAACCTGTAAAATAACAATGAAACGACATTTGTTAAAATTTATTTAATCATTTAAATATCACGTATAAGTTATAATTAACTACCTGCAGTCTCGGGAATAGTAGAATCCCCCTCTAGGGTGACAAACTCCTCGAGAATGCTGGAATCTAGATCATCTAGTCTCTTAATATCATGAAATTTTGATCCCATAAAGTGTATAGGATCATCGAAATCTACATCATATGTACAATCTTGGAGCTCATCCAAATGTCTCGATAGTGCTCATCTGGTACCTTATTTAGGTGCCATGATATTTGCAAAAAAAAAAAAGTTGGAATTTTAAAGAAGTCATCCGATTTGAAACACACACTAGTAGAAAAAGGGTATTAGTAAGGGCTAAAACCGTTACTGAAAGCATCGAACGCCGTTACTGAAGCTTATTTGTAACGGCACATAAAACCGTTACCAATCGTTACAAAAAATTACGTTACAGAAACTTCACAGGTATCAGTAACGGCGTTCGAAAACCGTTACTGATAGTCATTGAATAATAGTAACGGTTCTAGCCGTGTAAAAACCGTCACAGAAACAACACGAGTATCTGTAACGGTTTTATAAAACCGTTACAGCTAGTAATGGAACAACAGTAACGGTTTTAGCCGGCTAAAAACCGTTACTAAAAGAAAACCGTTTTATCTGTAACGGTTTTCGAAAACCGTTACAGATTCTCGTTGTTGTTTCTGTGACGGTTTTTTATTTCTTAAACCGTTACAGTTAGATTTTTATTAACGGTTTTTATAATTATTTAACCGTTACTAAACCCTAATAGTTTTTTTTTTTTACAAATTTTTACCTATTTAAAACCTCAATCATTAATAACCAATAACCAAAAACCAAAAACTACAATCATCAATAACCAAAAACCCAAAAATACAATCATTAATTGAAAACAATAATCATCCACAAACTACAATCCATCCAAAAACTATAATCCATCCAAAAACTACAATCATATCACAAATTCACAAAAACCATTAATTAACGTATTTCAAATTACATTTCAACTGACCAGAATTGAAGTGGGAAATCGACGATCACGAGGAAGGGGATCATCTCTAAGTAGGAGGGGCATCATCTCGAGTGGGAGGGGCAGGTGGAAGTTGATCACGGGGAATCCTGGATAATAAGAAGTTCATTGTCGCTCTCATCTCAAGCATCTCATCCCGCATTCTCTCACGCTCTCTTCGAGCTTCTTCACGTTCATCTTCACGCTGCATCAATAACTCTTCGCGCTCCATTTCACGCTGCCTTTGTGCTTCCTCACGCTCCATTTGACGCTCGACTAAGGCTTCTTCGCGCTCTCTCCGTGACTGAAGCTTCTCAGCTTCACGCTCCTCTCGCATCCTATGTATCTCCTCAAGTAAAAGTGCGTTTTGCGTGTCACCGCGCTGTGTGCTAGTACCACCACGAGCATCAGGTCTAAAAGATCTAGGTGTGACACCGGAGCCCAAACCCACAACTCGCCCATGTCCCTGAGACCCGAATGCGCACTCAGCCAACTGCAATTCATTTCTATTCGGGTCTTCTTCTATAGCAGTTAGCAAGGCAGTCTACAAACACAAATTACATTCGATTACATACATACATAAAATAAATAAAAGAAATATAACTAATAAACACGACTTACCACTTTTTCTTGAATAATAGGGGGAACCTCCGGATTTGGATCTTGCAGAGTCGGTTTCTTTGTATGAGTGTGCAGAAATAATTCTGCAAAATTAGGCGACGTACCGGTAGTCTTCTCCTGTACAAATTTAATTATTAATAAAAACGTAATAACATTATAAACATTGTTATTCAATGATAAAACGAACCATTTGCTTCTCCACTTGCGAAAATGAGATGCTGCCCGCATGATTCTTGTACACAACATGCGACCTATTTTGCGCATTCACAGCACTTGTTTTCTGCAAATAAGAAAACATTTGTGTTTAATGAATGATTAATGTAAGAGCTATTTATAAACACATTAATTTACCTTGAATTCCGGCGTGAGAAAGCGACGATCAAGTAGATAATTCCAATCACTAATTTCGATCTCGGGAGGGGGATTTGCCCTAATCGCTTGCTCGTCACCTTCACGGGATTTAATGTACATGGTGTTCCAATGACATCTCCATCTATCCCATAATTTGTTGGCTTGAAATAAACTTTGTCTTCGATAGTTGTTGATGTCATCCCCCACAGCCATGAAAGGATCCTAAATAGTTAACATTAAAATACGATTATAGATTGTGTTGAATACATAATGGACTTAATAATATAAAAAGTTATATACCGTGATAGCCATCCATATGTGATCTAGCTGTGTGGAGCTCAGGTCCGACCAACGCAAAGTCCTATGAGGTAGTGCATTGAAGTCTCGAATGACACTCCCAATATGCCTCGACCAAGCTGTCCTATTCTCGCACATTGGTTTACCATCAACAGGGTTAAATTGAAGAGTCATCTTTTGCCCCGCTTGCAATCTACCAACAGCTTTATTCTTGTTCTTGCCCCGTCTCCTTCTCGAAATAGATCCTAAAATTAAACAAAAAATTATATAGGATCACAACAACTAACTTAAGAAAAAATACAAGTACCTCCATCTTGCTCCTCAGACGGGGGCTGTGTCTCATCATCATCATCAATATCATCACCGGGGATAGTGTTGGGTACACTATCAACATTCATAACATCATCAAGATCCAAATCAATTTCCCCGACAGAGTTACACAATTGCACGGGATCTTCTGAATGCTCCTCGGTCCTTCGTACAAGCTCGTGTAGCGCGCTGCTTAAACTCTTACCTTGAATTCTTTTAGGTGCCATGATAGCTGCAAATATTGAATGTAATGTTTATAAGACAAATTTACAAGTAACCCTTCATAGAAATTAATTCAACCTTAATTAGAATAACGGGGATTTATTGGTGTCACAATTTTCCATTCAATATTATCTAACCTAACATACAAAGTATCCACTAACCTAACATCGATAATCTACTTAGCATTCAATATTACTAATATAACATACAAATAACAATCTAACTTTAGCATTCAATATTACCAATCTAACATACAAATAACATAGATTGTAAATAAGAACTAACCTGAATCTGAAAGGGCAAACTTCAAGCAGCGATAGGAAATACAAGGGCAAACGGTGAAAATTGAGTTTTCTGCAAAATAGAATGAAAAAGAGTATTGAGAAATAATGCACACAGTCCTATTTCAAATTAACTATTCAGCCAAACTAAAAATAGAATACACAGTCCTCTTTTTTAATAAAAGAGTTGTAACAAATCTCAACTAGCAGCAGTATTTCTATACATGGAAAGAACGTTTAAGGACCAAATCAGAGAGAATTACCAATGCATGAATTTAAAATCTCAACATTACACACAATGGCATGAATCATTAGTCAAATTTAATTACTGTCTCTTAATTGAATCAAATAGGAAAACCACATCTATTGAATCAACTAATTTAAAACCACACAATGGCATGAATCAACTAATTTAAAATCTTAACTATCATCTATTGAAACAAATAGGAAAACCACACAAAGAACTGATATCAAGTAGTATGAGGACTGTCTATTTCAATACTAAATAATTAACTGATTGCAAGTTAATCTATATTTTCCATATATTGATTAAAGAGACCCAACCTGAAGATGTGCAGAACGCAAGTGATCAGCTCCACAGAAGCTACAGTCTATCAAACAGGCATCTGCAAAATAAGAGAATAAGGAAATAGATAAATTTGTGAGAAAAAAGAAGAATTGACTGCCTATATTCACTAATTTGTTTTGCTAAGAATCATATAGTTGTTCAGATATGAGTGAGTGAATATTGTATGATAATATATATTTAAATTTCTCTTTATTATAACATATATAAGATTTACAGGAAATTGTCATTAACATAGCTGTATAGTGATATTTAGCAAGTGGCCTCAAAGATATTTTGTAAGCCTGCCGATAACATAAAGAAATGCAACATAAACTCTCATTTATTGATCTTTGAGAAAATTATCGCATTCCTATTCATGTGAAGCAGCATTCACATAGTTATAGAAAAATTCACATAAGTGATCAGCATTCACCAAAAAACAATGACTACAGAAAGTAGAATGTACCTAATTTGCGACGAACCCAGGGGTACGACGTTGCTGGCCGGAATTCCACTTTATCGGAATCGTCAAATAGTAAAGATTAACCTATTCGAAATACAAATAGATTGAAATAGATAAATTTGTGAATCCGAAATAAGGAAATAGATAAATTTGTGAGAAAAAAGAAGAACTTACCTAGGGTTGATCGGACAGTTATGTTGGCGGAGGACAGGGCAGGAACAGAGAAGAGGGGAAGAAGAAGAGAAGAGTGGAAGAAGAAGAGAATAGAAGAAGAACTTACCTGATCGGCGGAAGATCGACGGAAGATCGGTGGAAGATCGGCGGATGATCGGCGGAAGAAGAAGGAGAAAACAGTCGCGCGCGGAAGAAAGGAAAAGAAAGAAAGGAAGAAGGAAAAAAGAAAGAAGGCGCGCGGGTAATTAATGAAAATCTGTAACGGTTATTCATAAACCGTTACAGATACTATAAGAGATGTTAAAAAGACGACTTGATATCTGTAACGGTTATTCATAAACCGTTACAGATACTATCAAAGAAATTAAAAAGACGGCTTGATATCTGTAACGGTTTATGAATAACCGTTACAGATTCTCTAGTAGTAACGGTCTAGTAGAAAACCGTTACTGATATCAAGCACAAATAACGGTAATTAATGTGATATCTGTAACGGTTTATGAATAACCGTTACAGATACTATAAGAGATGTTAAAAAGACGACTTGATATCTGTAACGGTTATTCATAAACCGTTACAGATACTATCAAAGAAATTAAAAAGACGGCTTGATATCTGTAACGGTTTATGAATAACCGTTACAGATTCTCTAGTAGTAACGGTCTAGTAGAAAACCGTTACTGATATCAAGCACAAATAACGGTAATTAATGTGATATCTGTAACGGTTTATGAATAACCGTTACAGATACTATCAAAGAAATTAAAAAGACGGCTTGATATCTGTAACGGTTATTCATAAACCGTTACAGATTCTCTAGTAGTAACGGTTTTCTACTAAAACCGTTACTGATATCAATCATAAATAACTGTAAGTAAACCCATATCTGTAACGGTTTATATAGCCGTTACTGATATGCTCGTAACAGTAACGGTTTAATATAACCGTTACTAATAAAAAATATTAGTAAGGGCGTTCGAGCGCCGTTACTAGTAGTCGTTACAGAAGACATAATTTCTACTAGTGACACAAATAAAACATGTCTAGATGTTCGAATAAAGAGGATTTATCTTTGTGACAATTTTCCATCCATGTCTAGATGCCATATCCGTAACATAAAAAACTTGATGTGTTTGACTTGTCTGCAGTTTTTGGTAGTAACTCACTTGTATTAACGCTGGCCTTATTATAAAAGTGACGTTAATAATTATATTAGCCACGACTTTAGCATAACGCTGACACTAATATTAGATTACATAATTCAAACTTATCAGATAACTTAATTTCTAGATTTAAAATTGCTTAATGGATATATATATATATATATAGTTTTTACTTCATTTCTTTATTTGAAATTATTGAATGTTTCTATTCTAAAGAATTTAAACAAAGTGAATGAAATTTCAATAATTTACATCATCTTTCCAAACTAGACCTAATTACCATACTCGTAATAATAAAATCTTGAGTTGGGATTAAATCTAAAAGGAAAAACAAAACAATAACCAAAGAAAATAAAACATATAAAATAACCAAAGATAAATTTAAACAATAACCAAAGATAAATTGGAACAATAACCAATGAAAATTCAACCAATGTA
Organism: Impatiens glandulifera; assembly: GCF_907164915.1. Classification (NCBI taxonomy): domain Eukaryota; kingdom Viridiplantae; phylum Streptophyta; class Magnoliopsida; order Ericales; family Balsaminaceae; genus Impatiens; species Impatiens glandulifera. The sequence continues at coordinate 4,360,443 of NC_061866.1, forward strand.
CTTCTAATCAATATCCATTTGGGCTCTCCTTAGAAATCTTCATCTTCAATTTCTTATTAACCAATTGAAGATGAAGATATCTAAGAAGAGATTGAGAAGAGACATAATAGATATTGGTTGGAAGAAAATCATTAGTTTCACTTTTAAGAGAATCTCAAATTTATTAAGGAGAAGCGAGAAATGAGCGTTCTATTTATAGGCCATGAAACTTATTTGGTAAAGAATGTCAACGAAGACATTTGTCGGTAGGTCGTTGATAGTCTAAATATTGATTATTAAGGACGACGATAGACTAATATAGTGGCTAATAATCTTTTTATTAGCCACGGCCTTATACTAACGTCGTCCCTAATAGAAATATTGATTATTAAGGACGACGATAACATAATACCGTGGTTAATAATCTTTCTATTAATCAGGACCTTATACTAACACCGTCCTTAATGGAAATATTGATTATTAGGGACGACGATAGCATAATGTCGTGGCTAATAATCTTTTTATTAGCCACGACATTATAATAACGTCGTCCTTAATAGAGTTGCACAAAATGATTTCAAGAATTTGTTTCTTCTTGTGATCTTCAATCAATATGCTTCTAACCAATAAATAATCGGGGTCTTCTAAGAAATCTTCAATTTCCTTTTAACAAATCGAAGATAGAGATATCTTAGAAGAGATTGAGAGGACCCCGATTGGATATTGGTTAAAAGGAAATCAATAGTTTCACTTATTTGGCAATCTCAAATTCCTTAAGAAAGAAACGAGAGAGGAGCGTGTTATTCCTTAAGAAGAGATTTTTGATCATTGAGAAAATTATTTAAGGAGAAGTGCTTCAAAACAATAGATTTTTTTTCCAACCAATAGACAATGGGATTTTCTGAGAAATCTTCAATTTCATTTTAACTAATTAAAGATGGTTGAAGATGGAGATATCTTAGAAGAGATTGAGAAGATCCCGATTGACTATTGGTTGGAAGAAAATCATTAGTTTAGGAGAATCTCAAATTTTTTAAGGAGAAGCGAAAGAGAAGTGTTCTATTTATAGGCCTTGAAACTTATTTGGTAAAGAATGTCAGCGACGACATTTGTCGGTAGGTTGTTGATAGTCTAAATATTGATTATTATGGACATCGATAAATAATGTCATGGCTAATAATCTTTTTATTAACCATGACCTTATACTAACGTCGTCCCTAATAAAAATATTGATTATTAGGGACGGCGTTAGCATAATGCCGTGGCTGATTATTTGCCATGACATTATGCTGACGTCGTCCCTAATAATGTGGCGGAGACGAGTTATCGTAAACTTACCTTAAAGCTGACGCTACTAATGTTTTAATATATCTTTTTTGATCTAAGTAGTAAAGGAAGAACTTTATATATCAATAATATATAATCAAAGTAATTAAATAAACCACATTGATGGACGACTTGAATAGACAGTAGAAAATCACACTCTCTTGGGAAATCTCCATATTCAATTAATTCATTCTAACTATTTGAAGATGATAGAGATTTTCCAAATGAAATTGATGATCATTAAGAAAATTCTTTAAGGAGAAGTGTTTCTAACAAATAGACAATTAGTCTCTCCATAGAAATCTCCATCTTCATTTAATTATATCAAACTAATTGAAGATGACAGAGATTGCCAAGAATAGATTGATGATCATTGATAAAATTCAACCAATGTGTTTCTAATCAATATATTTTTTTCCAACCAATAGACAATCGAGATCTTCTGAGAAATCTTTATCTTCAATTTCTTTTTAACCAATTAAAGATGGAGATATCTCAGAAGAGATTGAGAAGATCCCGATTGGATATTAGTTGGAAAAAAATTTATTAGTTTCACATTTAGGATAATCTCAAATTCCTTAAAGAGAAACGAGAGAGGAACATGCTAAGAATATCAGCGACGACATTTGTCGGTGGGTTGTTGATACGATTATTAGGGATGGTGATAGCATAATGTCGTGGCTAATAATTTATAACATCAGCCACGACATTCTACTATCACCGTCCCTAATAGTTTTAGAATATCTTCCACGACGATAGTATTATAGATGATTAAGGACAGTGATAACATAATGCTGTAGCTAATAATCTTTTTTAAAATGGCAGGGAAACCTGACTTATATCCACGACGTTCATGACGAAAACCGTGGTTGATAATAAAGGTAGGAGAGGGGCGAGAAATCCAGACCATTAACGACAACTCCGACAACAAAAGTCATGATTGATAATTTTTTATTAACCACGACCGTCACTTCACCGACACTAATAATTTTTAATAATCAAGGAGGAACCGTCGCCAGACACTAATAAATTTTATTAATCACGGTGTATAAGTTCACCGGTTATTAAAAACCCTATTTCTACTTAGTGAGTATACCTAATAAAGTAATAGTAAATATGAGAAGTCTACCATCTACTTAAATTTTAATTAATATATATATTTATTAAATTGATTAATTATATAAATTATTATAATAAACTTATTCACAAAGACATTTAAGTTTATTATAATAATACTTAAATGTGTACAAGTTTATTATAATAATTTATATAATTAATCAATTTAATAAATATATATATAATTAATTATTAAATAAAATTATATTAAAAAATAAGAAAGGAGAAAATAGTGAAAATCGGAAAATAAATAAGGGTAAGTTTGAGTCAATTAATAATCATCTTATTCGTTCCAACTTATTTGTCAAAGAAAGAGGTGGTGAGAAAATTACGTTTAAACACATTATTTGTTTAATAATAATTTTTTTTGCATAGACTTATTACTTAGAATTATTGTATCAGATTATTACACAAAACACTAAATACTTATTTTGAATCAAACTAATCCTAAAAGAAAATGATGATAGAAAAAGTATCTTAAAATTACATGTTTAAATTTTAAATAATAAAAGTAGTGAAAATTTGTGTTTTAAATTTAAAATATATTTGATTATAAATTTTTTTTGTAATTTAATATATATTAGTTAAATGAATGTAACAAGTTGAAATGGAATGAAAAATTATGACATGCGGTTTGGTGATTTTTCAGCAGATAACTCGAGACGACCACGATTCGAGGTGGGATGTGTTTGAATTTTTTTTAGGGTGAGCTTAAATAAATAATAATAAAATTTTGAATAAAACGAACTAATAAAAGTAAATTTTACTACTCTTCTAATAATTAGATAAATAAAATACTAATAATTAGATAAATAAAATAGTGAATTATATTGATGTTGACTTACTACAAAATAATAATTGTGGTAATTTTGATAAAGTATATAATAGTTTTGATAAAAAAACTTAAATAGTATTAATATATAAAGATAATAATTTTAAATAAAAAATATTTTAATATTTTATATATTTTATTTAATAAATTAAATAACGTGAAAGAGAAGAAAGAGTGAAATAATATTTTTTGAATTTAAGCTGATTAAATAAATCAAACAGAAACCTGTCTAATTTTATAAACTTCATCAATTTGTTCATGTAAACTTGTAAGTTATATTATTATATCTAAAATAGTGTTCGTACATTTAAAAACGATATTTTAATATATATTTTATTTCTACATTTCTAGACCTACCCCCAAATTTAATTGACCTTTTATTATTAAAAGTATTACTCACCTACTGTCACAACCCTAGTTGCTGACTCTCGGCCTGGCTAACTTGAGTGCTGGCCAGGACCGAGAGGAGGTGCCCAAAAAAGAGCCAAGTGTGGAGCTCGGGCACCAGACCGGAGATACCAAGGCACGCGTGTGGGGGCCTTGGCATAGGTGCGGAAAAGTGTGCAGGGCGGAAGCAGGGACCGAGAGAAGGTAGCCTGGCTGAAGTAGGGACCGAGAGAAGGTAGCCTGGCCGACGCATCCGACCGAGGGGAAAGAGAAGACCGAGGACCGAAGCGTTTCAGCATGGGCCAGATCATTGTGCATGGGTCAGGCCTCGACCAGGGATTGGGCCTTGGGCCAGTTTGGGACCGATAATGTCCCGATCCACTAGGCGACCGAAGAAAGGCGCAGCGTTAAGTCAAAGATGGAAGAAGTCTTGGCCGAGACCGAGTATTTCGGGAAGGCCCGGTCAAAGTCCCTATATTTTCGGTAGACTAAGTCTTAGATGAATTATTCAGCGTAGACTTGGGCAAAGTTTGTTGTACATGTTTTCTATCCTATTTATATCTCTAGAGGAGGCGACCCTAAGGCATTCAATCAAGAAATCGATCAAGTCATCAATTAAGAATTAGAGAGATATTCTTGAGCCTAGGGATTGTGCCTACCCGTGGGTTCCTTGTATTTTCATTGGTTGTGTGTGAATCAATAATAAGATCCAAGGTTGGCTTCGGCCGTAATATTGTGTTGCCTCTTTGCTGTTTTCTATCTTCTTTATATTCTGTTCGTTCTTGGAGAAATATATCTTTGCTGGGAAGTTTATTTACTTGGGAGAAAATCTTAAGTAGGGAGTGGCTAAGCAGGTTCTTGCGAGGAGGACCTGTGCCGGACAAGGGTTAGCCAAAGCTGTAAATTTTGGTGTGTTTTTCCGCATTAGACAGACCCTTCGTTACAAGTGGTATCAGAGCCCAGCGACGTATATTTTCGACGAAAGAAAATAATGAAGAAGACTAGTAGCAGCAGCCGTGCGGTCCAAGAAGATTTCGAAGCAGAAACGGACACGCGGCTGACCGAGCTCGAGGAGCTCATAGGCATGCCTGCGGAAGAAAACGAGCCCTCCCTGTTCGCACAGGTGGGCGAGTTGAAGGCGCAATGGGAAACTGCTCAGAAGAGCCTAGGGCGTATGAGCGACATGCTCTAGCAGAAACAGATCACTAGGCAGACCGCACTCATCTCACGGATAGAAGAGCTGGAGATCGAGGTGCGATTGCTTAGGCGCGCGGCTAGTTCGGATGCCCCGAACGCAGCAGCTCCTTCAACGAAATTCAAGGTACCCGAGCCCTGTTCTTTCGGAGGAGCCAGGAGCGCTAAGGAGATAGAGAATTTCCTTTGGGATATGGAAGTCTATTTCGAGACCTCCAAGATCCCTGAAGATAAGAAGGTGTCGGTAACAAGCATGTATCTAGTAGGCGATGCCAAGCTTTGGTGGAGAGCCCACCTTTCAGATGATGCTAGTGCGATGCGCGACAAGATTGACACCTGGGATGTGATGAAGCGAGAACTGAAGGAGCAATTCCTCCCGGGGAATGCTTCTTGGCTAGCCCGCGAGTCCCTCCGCCGTCTACGCCATACTGGTTCTACAAGAGAATATGTAAAGAGCTTCAGTTCCCTTATGCTTGACATTCGTGATATGTCAGAGCAGGATAAGCTGTTCAACTTTCTAGTCGGACTGCAACCGTGGGCCCAGACCGAGCTACGAAGATTGGATGTGAAGGACCTACCTTCGGCCATAACTGGGGCCGATCGGTTGGCCGATTACAGAACTATTGGCGCAGTCAGCGCCGAGCCAAGTAAGCCCTCTGCCAAAGACAAGGGGAAGGGCAAAGTCCAAGGTAGAGACCGAGGACCAGGGGGAAAGACAAGTCATAACCGAGGCAAAAGTACCGGTCATGACCGAAAGAAAACAGAGTCGGACCGAGGGAGCAAATCCGGTCCGGCCCGAAGACAAGCTGGATGCTACCTGTGCAACGGTGATCACCTGATGCGGGAATGCCCGCAGCGCGGCAGAGTTAGTGCGATCCAGGGTCAAGAGGAGGAACAAGATGATGTGCCTTCTAGGGTGAACCCGCTGCAAATGCTAGGCGCGATGCAGGCCGGTGCCCATGTGCCACATAAAGCCCGGGGTCTAATGTATGTGAAGATCAAGATCAACGGGAAGGAAGTTATGGCTATGGTTGACACCGGTGCAACCCATAACTTTGTTGCTGATAGAGTGATCAGCAAGCTTGGGCTAGAGATTGCTCAACACCGCTCGAAGATGAAGGCGGTGAATTCGGAAGCTCAGCCAGTCAAGGGGCAGGCAACGGCTGAGTTACAAATAGGGTCTTGGAAGGGTCGGGTGGAATTCATGGCCATCCCCCTTGATGACTTCGACGTCATCCTAGGAATCGAATTTCTAGCCGCGGCCCATGTGGCGGTTATGCCACACTTAGGAGGGATTTTCATTGCGGCGCCAGAGAATCCATCCTTCATAGCTGGGCGTTATGAGGCCGCCAAGGAGAAGAAGGCAGCCTTGCTCTCTGCCATGCAGCTCAAGAAGGGCTTGAGGCGTGGAGAGCGCACTTACGTGGCGACATTAGTGGAGATGAAGCCCGACGTTTACTTGGAAGTGCCGAGTAGAGTTGCAGATTTGATGCGGCGGTTTGAAGATATCATGCCGCCCAAGTTACCTAAGGTGTTGCCTCCGAAGAGGAACATCGACCACAGAATCGAGCTGGAGCCCTGGGCAGTGATACCGGCGAAAGCTCCCTATCGGATGGGTCCATCAGAGTTGGTGGAATTGAGGAAGCAGCTGACCGAGCTGCTGGAAGGTGGGCTGATCAGACCCAGCAAAGCGCCATACGGGTCTCCCATTTTGTTCCAAAAGAAGCAGGACGGCTCCTTACGGATGTGCGTGGATTACCGCGCCCTCAACAAGGTAACAGTCAAAAATAAATACCCGATCCCTAACCTGTTGGATTTATTTGATAAACTAGCACAGGCGCGGGTCTATTCAAAGATAGACTTGAGATCAGGGTACTAGCAGGTTAGGGTGGCGACCGAAGATGTGGCCAAGACTACGTGTGTGACTCGCTATGGGTCATATGAGTTCCTAGTTATGCCTTTCGGCCTAACCAATGCGCCTGCCACGTTCTGCAACCTGATGAATGATGTCTTGTATGAAAGGTTAGACCGGAGCGTGGTTGTCTACCTTGATGACATCTTGGTCTATAGTGCCTCGGCCGAGGAGCACTATAGCCACTTGGAGTGGGTGTTTGAGAAGCTGCGAGAGCACCACCTCTACATAAACAAGGGAAAATGCGAGTTCTGTTTGGAGCAAATCAATTTTCTGGGGCATATTGTCGGACATGGTGAAATCAGAATGGATCCAGCCAAGGTTATTGCTATCGAGAAGTGGCCACGACCGAGCCGAGCGACCGAGCTGCGGTCCTTCCTCGGTCTTGCCAACTATTATCGCAGGTTCATTCAAAATTATTCCAAGATGACCGGGCCCCTCACAGATTTGCTAAAGAAGAATCGAGAGTGGGTCTGGTCCAACAGATGTGAAGAAGCATTTTCAGCCTTGAAGCACGCGGTCGCGACCGAGCCCGTGTTGCAACTGCCACACTTTGACAGGCCTTTTGAAGTACATACCGACGCATCCGACCGAGCGTTGGGCGGGGTGCTGATGTAGGAGAGGCATCCGGTTGCATTCGAAAGCAGGAAGTTCAAAGATGTTGAGACTCGATATTCAACTCATGAGAAGGAGATGGTGGCGGTTGTGCATTGCCTTGAGGCATGGCGCCACTATCTTTTGGGCACCAAGTTTGTGGTGGTCACCGACAACGTGGCTAACACTTATTTCAAGACTCAGAAGAAGCTGTCCCCTAAGCAAGCGAGGTGGCAAGAATTTCTCAGCGAGTTTGATTTCGAATGGCTGCACCGGCCCGGGAAGAGTAATGAAGTGGCCGATGCATTGAGCCGCCAGACAACCGAGGAATATGTGGCAGCCTTGACACTGGTGGAGGCAGGGTTCATGGATGAGATCCGAGAAGCTGCCAAGAATGATGCTGCTTACCAAGCGTCGGTGAAGCAGGTGCTTGCGGGAGGAAGCAGGTGCTTGCGGGAGAAAGCACGAAATATTGGCTTGAAGACGGTCTGCTTTTTGCCAAAGGAGGGCGCGCGGTCGTTCCAATCGGGCCCTTGCATCAGAAACTACTCAGAGAAACCCATGATCCACAATGGGTCGGTCATCCTGGAGTAGGCAGGATGATGGCGCTTCTTTCACGGTCCTACCTATGGAACAAGATGCTAGAGGACGTGGAATTTTATGTCAAGACGTGTCTGGTGTGTCAACTAGACAAGACCGAGAAAAGGAGACAAGCGGGCTTGCTGCAGCCCCTGCCCATACCTGATCGACCGTGGCAGTCGATTTCCTTAGATTTTATTCTCGGTTTTCCCAAGGTGGAGGGGAAGACCTCGGTCCTAGTTGTGGTGGACAGGTTTTCCAAGTATGCGGTCTTCATACCGGTGCCCAAGGTGTGTACAGCCGAGACCGCAGCTGACTTATTATTCCGGAATGTTGTGAAAAATTTCGGAGTGCCGGCGGACATTGTGAGCGACCGAGACGCACGGTTCACAGGCAGGTTCTGGACTTCTCTTTTTAATTTGATGGGGTCAGAACTCAAATTCTCGACGGCCAATCACCCGCAGACCGATGGCCAGACGGAGAGAATCAACCAAGTGCTCGAGGAGTACTTGCGGCATTATGTGACAAGCAGCCAAGAGAATTGGCTCGGCTTGCTAGACGTTGCACAGTTCAGTTACAACTTGCATCGGTCTTCATCAACGGGCCAGAGTCCGTTTGAGATAGTATTGGGGGTCCAGCCCAATACCCCGCACACAGTAGCTTCAAGGAACGGTGGGGGTGATTGTCCTGCTTCATACCGCTTCGCCAAGCTTAAGCAAGAGATGTTAGACTTGGCTCGGGAGAGCATGGAGAAGGCTCAGAAGCGTATGAAGAAGTATGCTGATGCGGGTAGAAGAGAAGTGGAATTCCAGGTCGGAGAACAGGTCTTGTTGAAGCTGACTCCACAGATTTGGAAGCGGATTAGTGCTAAGAGTCGGCAGCGAGCACTAATTCCTAAGTATGACGGGCCTTTTGAGGTGTTGAAAAGGGTCGGTCGGGTGGCCTATCGGTTGTCTCTTCCAGACCGGTTGAAGATCCACCCAACTTTCCACGTGAGCTATCTGAAAAAGCTTCATGAGGATATGGCCGATGGTACCAGGGTGCAGGCTAGGCGAGCCCCACCCGTGGTGCAGTTTGAGACCGAAAAGAAAGTGGCCCAGATTCTGGATCACATGACAACCGGTCATAGTGTCAAGAACAGGCGCACGGACTTCTTAGTCCAGTGGCACGGAGAGAGCCGGGAAGATGCTACATGGGTACGTAATACTAACCTGTGGCAGTTTGCGGATAAGGTGCAGGCCTACTTGACGAGTAAGGGTCTGGTGGAGAACCCCTCAACGCGGACGTTGAGTCCGGTGGGTGGGGGTGGTTTGTCACAACCCTAGTTGCTGACTCTCGGCCTGGCTAACTTGAGTGCTGGCCAGGACCGAGAGGAGGTGCCCAGAAAAGAGCCAAGTGTGGAGCTCGGGCACCAGACCGGAGATACCAAGGCACGCATGTGGGGGCCTTGGCATAGGTGCGGAAAAGTGTGCAGGGCGGAAGCAGGGACCGAGAGAAGGTAGCCTGGCTGAAGCAGGGACCGAGAGAAGGTAGCCTGGCCGACGCATCCGACTGAGGGGAAAGAGAAGACCGAGGACCGAAGCGTTCAGCATGGGCCAGATCATTGTGCATGGGTCAGGCCTCGACCAGGGATTGGGCCTTGGGCCAGTTTGGGACCGATAATGTCCCGATCCACTGGGCGACCGAAGAAAGGCGCATTATTAAGTCAAAGATGGAAGAAGTCTTGGCCGAGACCGAGTATTTCGGGAAGGCCCGGTCAAAGTCCCTATATTTTTGGTAAACTAAGTCTTAGATGAATTATTCAGCGTAGACTTAGACAAAGTTTGTTGTACACGTTTTCTATCCTATTTATATCTCTAGAGGAGGCGACCCTAAGGCATTCAATCAAGAAATCGATCAAGTCATCAATTAAGAACTAGAGAGATATTCTTGAGCCTAGGGATTGTGCCTACCCGTGGGTTCCTTGTATTTTCATTGGTTGTGTGTGAATCAATAATAAGATCCAAGGTTGGCTTCGACCGTAATATTGTGTTGCCTCTTTGCTGTTTTCTATCTTCTTTATATTCTGTTCGTTTTTGGAGAAATATATCTTTGCTGGGAAGTTTATTTACTTGGGAGAAAATCTTAAGTAGGGAGTGGCTGAGCAGGTTCTTGCGAGGAGGACCTGTGCCGGACAAGGGTTAGCCAAAGCTGTAAATTTTGGTGTGTTTTTCCGCATTAGACAGACCCTTCGTTACACCTACCACCATGCATTATACATGTATCGGAAATGCCCATATGCATATAATTCTTTTTATTTTTAAATGACGCAGAGAATTATAATAGTTTAATATAAAATTAATAAATTTAATTTGTAAATTTAAGTTAAGTTCTTTTTATAAATTCAGTGAACTATTCAAAGGTTCAAAACTTTGAAAAAAATTTCAAAAATATATTTTTCATTTTATTTATGCGAGGTGAGGTATGTTGCATTTTTATTGCCTCCCCCTATTGTATATATTAGCAAGGTTTTAAAAACCGCAAACTTCGATTCAACCGATTTGAATCCAACCGGTTAAACTTTGGTTGAACCAGATTTTAATTATTTTGAAAAAATAAATAAAATTAGATATATTAATATGTAGATGGTATATATAATTACTAGACATATAAAAAATTAATTAATTAAATTAAAATTTTTTTCATTAAATTAATATCACATTAAATATCTATAATTTAAAATATCAAAAATTTAAAACTATATATTAATGATAATATGCGGGTAAATGAGGAAGGGTGGGACGCTGAGAGATGATAGCCATTGACAACTAAAAAACTTCATTAACTTTCATCTTTCTCCGTTTTTTTCCCTATCCTCCCAAATTTGATGGTTTTGGTTTTATCTTTTTAACTATGCAATTCGTTTTCAGTTCAAAGTATGTCAAAACCTTCGCTCGCGGTCCAGACGAAGGAATAGACCCAAAATAACAATAAGAAAGAAAATATAAGAATACTGTATAATCACATGACCTTTAAAACCAAAAATTTCCGGTTCTGTTTTCCGGTAGAACCGTTCGGTTAGTAAGATTAACGTATTGGAGTTAAAAATCGGACCATTCCCTAACTTTTTCGTGATCGGACCGGTTAAACCGCTAGTTCGGAACGCGTATTTTAAAACATTGTATATTATACATTTGTATTATTTTTTATAATTTAATTTTTTTAGTGTAAAGAGCATTGTTTTATTAAAAGGTTAGGGCGAATTATTAAATAAAACAACAATCCAGTAATCATAATAAATTGGAGTAATAACTTTCTAAAGCAAATTAAAAAAATTTAAAAAAAAGACCATCTCACTACATATCGAGGATGGAGAATGAAGTTTTTTTCTCTTATGGTAGATTTTACATTTATTTTTCATCTACAAACTTGATTTGCACGTCTTTGTATATTTTAATATTCTCACAATTTTTTCTTCATGATAATTGATCTCACCTTCTTAATAAAATGTCTTAACTAAGTTTAACTCAATCGCAAGCTCAGACAAATCGACTCACACCGATCTGAGTAAACTCGAATTTTCCAAGCCTACCCTAAACCAAGCCTCAGTCCACTAACAATCGTCGAGTAAATTAGAATCATCCAAGCCTACCACAAACCAAGTCCATTTGACTTGTACATGACTCAACTCAACACAACCTACCTCGAGTTTGACGTGGATTGAAGATCAAAACCCAAAACCCATTCCAAACTAGGGATGTTAACATGTACATTACCCGTCGAGTAGTGAAGTATTCGTCCATGAACACAATTTTTTATTTTACTACCCGACTCCGATCCAACGGGTATCTCTATTTCTATAATCATTACTGATTCGTTGGGTACCCGATCCCAAACAGCAACGTGTACCCCCATTACCATATTAAAATATGAAAATAACTTTATTAAATAATAAATAATTTTAAAATTAGTAATGCTAACTGATTCTGGTGTGTCTCAAAAACTTTAGGCAGAAGGCTATCAATACAACATGCTATACTCAAAATTGGTCGATGATTAATAAACGGTTTAATAAAATACCTTATGAAATTTGGTATGATGCCAAAGTAGATATTCGCATCATGCTAAGTTATTCTTCAGTCAACAAAGTGTATAAAGTTTTCAATAAACAACATCTGTTGAATAATCAACCCATGTTGTAGTTGATGAATCTATTGAAAATAATTCTAATGAAATTAATGAATTATCTAACAAATTGGAAGCAACTAATCTCCAATCTGATAGTGACGATGAAGTTCAAATCAACAAAAACAATCAATCTGATCATCCAGCTGATACGGTTGATGTTCCGGTTGATGTTCAACCAGTCAACCAGACTGAAAGTCAGCAGTAAGCTGACAGTCTGGATGTTGCTGGAACAGCTGATCAGACAGCTGACCTTCTAGGACCAAACTTCAGATGGAATAAAAAATATCCACCATAATTAATCATAGAAAATACCTCTACACCTCTTAGGACCAGAAACCAATTGATTGATGAGTATACAAACTCTATTTTCATCTATCAAATCGAACATAAGATGAAGCATTGTTTGATCCAGATTGGATCAATGCCATGCAAGAAGAACTAAACTAATTTGAAAGAAAACAAAGTTTGACATCTAATTTCCAGACTAGATAATCAATTCATTATTGGAACTAGATGGGTATTTAGAAACAAACTAAATGAAGACGGACTAGTTATTAGAAATAAAGCTAGGCTAGTAGCTCAAGGATACATATAAGAGGAAGAAATTGACTTTGAGGAGTCATTTACTCCTGTAGCTTGGTTAGAAGCTATTATAATCTTCTTAGCATATGATGCTTTTAAAATTTTTAAAGCATATCAAATGAACGTTAAAAGTGTCTTTCTTAACGGCATACTCAATGAGGATGTTTATGTTGAACAACCTCCTGACTTTCAAAATCATACTTTGTCTCATCATGTTTTCAAATTAGATAAAACATTATATAGACTTAAGCAAGCTCCTAGAGCTTGGTATGACTCATTGTCAACATTCTTATTTGAGCATGATTTTGTTATTGGCACCGTAGATAAAATACTCTTTAAATTTGTCAAAGACTCACATATTTTACTTGTACAAATTTATGTAGATGACATCATCTTTGGGTCAACTAACCCCAAATTATGTGAAAAGTTCTATAAGTTGATGAATGAAAATTTTGAGATCAGCATGATGGGTGAGTTAACGTTCTTACTTGGACTTCACGTTAGGCAACTTGAAAAATGGAATATTCATAAATCAAGCTAAGTACACCAAGGAATTACTGAAGAAAATTAGTATGGAGAACTGCTTAGTTGCCTCAACTCCCATGAACTCATCGAGCAAACTGGACAAAGATGAAGGCGGTCAAAATGTTGATATCACAGCCTAAGGGGATAAAAAAACATATGAAAAAGTATGATTCACAAGATGAGAGTTTGATTGAGGGACTGGTGTTGGTTTGACGATGATAAAAGGTGTGTAAAAGTGTGTAAGGTAATGAGATGAGATGTCGATTGAGATTTGGTGGTTGATTTACCAAAGTGGGGATAAAGAAATAGGTTGCAGTAATATAAAAGATGATGGTAATAAATGATATATTAGTGGTTAAAATATATGAATGAGATGTTGATTAATCGAATTGTAAAAGTGTGTGAGGTCACGAGATTAAAGTTTGATTGAGATTTATGGGTGATTTTCTGAGTGGATAAAGAGGAATATTAAAAAGTGCGAGTCACAAGATAAGAGGTCGATTCGTGGTAAAATATGTCGCAATAAGAGTAAAAATAATGAGATGAGAGGTGTGATTTGTGGGGATAAGAGACCGATAATAAAGAAGATATTGGTGGTTAAAAATAATATCAATGAAATTTTGATTGACCGAAATGTGAAAATGTGTGGCTCACGATACTATAGGTCGATTGAGATTGGTGGTTAGTTTGTCGAGTGTGATAGGAGACATGTGAAAAATGTGAGGTCATGATATGAGAGGTCGATTGAGAATGATGGTTGATTTAACGAGAGATAATAAGTGTGTGAAATCACGATATGAGATGTAAATTGTGTGATTGGTGGTTGATTTGTTGAAGTGGTGGTAAAAAAGATCGCAATAATGGATAAGAGGTCGGTAATAGTGCAAAACACGTCTAACATTACTTTAAATAAGAGCAAAATGTTAACACAACTTTAAATAAAATATCTGAATCGATCTATAATAATTAACAAGATAAATGTGTTGACTTGATTCTTATTAAGAAGAAATCTATATTTCTTTAAGTGTTTTTAAAACTCGTAATTTTTTTTTGAATTTTAGATATTTATTAAATTATAATATATATATTAACATTAAATTTTAGATTAAATTTAATTTTTACAAATTAAAATTAATTTTAAATTAATTAAATTTAAATAATATTAATTTTATTTAAATTATTTATAAATAAATAATATTTTGTTTATATTTTTACTCGTGTAAATGCACATATACATTTAGTTTATTTAAATAATTAAAAAAAATTAATTCAATTATTCTTGTAACGATGAAACAAAAGGAATTATAAACACGGTTAAGAGACAGGTGAGTGTACAAATAAAAGTTATTCTGATTAGTCGTAGTGTTCCATGTTTCCATAAAATTTAACAAGTTTTTTTCTTTAAAAGATTTTAGCTTTAAATTTTTGTACCTTAACAAAATGATACCTAGCATGTATATATTTGAATGCATGGATCAATCTTTCATCATGGTTTGTTATTACCAAATCATCACAGGCTTACAATGAGAAATTTATCCCTAGTTTCTGACTCAACAAACAAATTAAGCTGTTTATGAACATCTTCCCAAACCTGTTGGATGAAATATGAGTCAATCTCGTTGTACCATCTCTTAAGACCATACGAAGCTTTTTCAAGTTTATACATTATTTTCATCCCTTTTTTCTCATAACCCCTTAATTGCTCTACAAAAACTTGTTCCAATTTTCGGTGAAGAATGGCACTCTTGAAACATCAGATAATTACTTGAGAAACTTGCAACTCTATCTAAATCAGTCCATGAGATATGATAGAGTTATATAGATTGGAAATTGTTGGGGGACTAGACTCCAAGTGAAAACTAATTTTATGAAAAGCTTGTATGAATCAATGCAATCCCAACTACTGAAAACTGTCATAAAAGAAATTTTGCAATTTTGTATATTTGTCCTAGATGTGGTACAAACTGGTAACAGTAGAACAATATGTTCTATAGCTAGAAAGAACCATCAAGATCTATAGGGATGCAAGTTTCAACAAAAAACACAAAGAAAGGTTCATTAGGAATTATAATAGTAACATCTTCCAATAAAGGAATTGGGATGAAAAAGAATACAACATAATTTCCAAGTGTTTCAGTCCTTAACATATTGGAATTGGAGCACCGTTCCACTCCTTCAAACATTCAAGCAAGGGGTCAATGATCTCTCCCCTGGACATGGCCGAGAACACCTTATCGAATTCCTCTCCAGGCGACCGCACTTTCTCTCCTGTCAACAATTCAGTCCCCACTTCTTCCCTCACGAACTTGTACAACGGATAAGACCTGCACTCTTTGATCCTGTTTGGAATTGTTGCCTTCCCTTCATCGAACGCGGCTCTGGCACTCTCCACTTCCTTCGGCAAAAGGGCCTCCAGTTCTTCTTCGAAAGCTGCGATCTTCTGAAAGATTGAGCTGTTCAGATTCTTCTCTGCTTCCCCATTCTTAAGGGCGTGCTCAACCAGAACTCCCCTAAGTTTCTGCATCAATGGGTACATCGAGCTGCAAGGATCGTCGATGTAAGCAAACACGTATTCGCGGTCGACAACTCTCAATAGATCTTTCTCGCAAAACCTCGATGGGTGAAGCTCACAGTTCGTTCCCATGGTCAGGACACGTTTCGCAACCTGTCCAACCGTGTTCTTGACTACGCTCTTCATGTTTTCTTCCAGGTGCCTCAAGTCAATAGCCTGGCAAAGTGCCACCAAGAAAGTGGTGGACATGAGCTTCAAGATATCAATGGCCTCAGCTGTTTTTCGCGACGAAATCAGACCGAGAGAATTGACATCTTGATTGTGTTGTTCTGCGCTCTGGACGTGGTTTGTCACCGGGTTTCCCAAAAACTGGAGCTCCGAGCAGTATGATGCCATGGCGATCTCGGCCCCCTTGAAACCGTAATCCAAGCTAGGATTTCGCCCGCCAGTGAGATTAGAAGGCAGCCCGTTGTTGTAAAAGTCATTCACAAGCTCAGAGAATTGTGCAAACATCAACTTTCCAATTGCTGCAATAGCCAACCTGGTATTATCCATCGATACACCAATCGGGGTGCCCTGGAAGTTTCCACCGTGCAAGGCCATGTTCCTGGAGACGTCGATCAACGGGTTGTCGTTCACCGAGTTGATCTCCCTCTCGATAGACTTGGTAGAGGACCGGATGACCTCGATCTGAGGGCCTAGCCATTGTGGAGATGTCCTAAGAGCATACCTGTCCTGTTTTGGCTTTTGTAAAGGATCCGTATCATGTAACTTCTCGGCAGCCTTAACATACGAGCTCCCTTTCAAAATATGCTCCATGATAGCCGCGGCCTCGATCTGGCCAGGGTGGTGTTTCAATTTATGCGTCAAGTGATCTGTAAACTCTGGCTTTCCTTGCATCACTTCAGCGAAAATTGCTGATAGAACTTCAGCCAAAAGGGCTAATATGTTAGCATCAAACAGCACAATTGAAGCCAATCCAGAGCCAACTGCCGTTCCATTGACCAAAGCAAGGCCTTCCTTGGGTTGAAGCTCAAAAAAGCCACCCTCGACCCCGGCCATGCGAAAAGCCTGCTCGGGGTTCAGGGGCTCCCCATTGGGCCCAACTGCCTTAGAATTTGGTCGACCCGTGAGGAGCCCGGCGATGTAGGAGAGGGGGACGAGATCTCCGGAGGCGGTGATCGTGCCTCGAAGTGGGAGGCATGGGGTAATGTTGATGTTTAAGAACTTAGTGATGGCTTCGAGAATTTCAAACCTGATACCGGAATATCCTTGGAGGAGAGTGTTGATCCTAACCAGCATGGCTGCCCTTGTCGTGGATTGGGGAAGTGTATGGCACGTCTCTGTTCCATTTCCAAAGATTCCAGCATTCAGAAACCTGATAAGTTCTTTTTGAAGAGCGCCGCCTTGTTTGGTTCGTCGATGGGAGGTGGCGCCAAAGCCCGTGGTTACACCGTAGCTGTCGGTCCCTTTATTCATGCTATCCATAACCCAATCGCTGCTAGCCTTTACACCAGCCCTGGCGGACTCTGCTAGCTCCACTTGAACAGTATTAGTACCAGCAGCAGTTGCAACTGCCGCCACCTGAGAAATGGTGAGGGTTTCTCCCCCGAGTTTAACCGCAGGGTTCCTGAATTCGGCCACCATTTTCTTAACTTCATCCCAATGGCTACCCTTGAGCGCCTCCGCGGCAACCCCCCAGTTCAACGGATCATTTAGACAGAATCCCTCGTTTTGGTGACTGATCTCCCCATTATTAATGCTACCCATTTGATGTTTCTTGGTGTAGTGAAAGGAGGGTTTTGTGGGTATCTTACTTGGTGCAGCTAGCACAATTATGAAATATGAAGAGATAGATAGATAGATATGTATATATATTTAGAGAGAGAGAGAGAGAGAGAGAGAGAGGTAGATATAGAATGGAAATTAAACTTCAATTTCCTGAGATAAATGGTTGCAATGGAATTGCCTTATATAGATTACTGGCGCTAGGTGAGAGTGAGAGTAGAGAAGCAGAAGGTGGAAGGTGGGCGGTGGGCCATTGATGAATTGAGATGAAGGGCTGTGATAAGCTGCAGCATGTCATGGTTGACTGGTTTGAAGTTGTTTAAAAGTTAGAACTGGGAGGGAGGAAGGAAGGAAGTAGGAACTAGCTTGGTGCGGTTGGTGAGGTTAGATATTTGTGTAGTGATATGCTAATACCTTATCCACAACATATGTTTATAATTTCCACGTTTAGTGACTATATTTTAAATAATTTATTATTTTTATTATTATGATCATCTTTGTTTCTAGTGCTTATTTTAATAGTGTTTCTACTACACTATTGTTGGAGTCATTGTCTCCACTTTAAATTGTGTTCTTAGTTGAGACTTACTTGAATAAGCCAATTGTTATATATTTTATTTTAAAGAACCAAAATCATGTGTTACTCATGAAAAGCAAGATTCAGAATCAGATGCATACTTCCAATACAGAGCAACATTAAATAAATGAATAGTAAAAGAAATACCTGTATAAGAAACTCTTCTCTCCAACTGTTTCAATTGTCAAATGACTTCATAAACAAGAATGCAAAACCAAGTCTTTGAAATCTTTCCCGGCCTGCTGTTCCGTTCGGGTATCTAAGGACCAAACAAACAACTAAGAACATGAATAAAAAAATTTGATACTAACAAAGATGTTTCTACCAAAGGGTAGAAAATGAGAGGAATCAAGAAATATTTGTTGAACAGAATTAATCTTCACTGAATTACTGTAAAACTAG
Source organism: Impatiens glandulifera (assembly GCF_907164915.1). Lineage (NCBI taxonomy): Eukaryota > Viridiplantae > Streptophyta > Magnoliopsida > Ericales > Balsaminaceae > Impatiens > Impatiens glandulifera. Next base: position 4,378,915 of record NC_061866.1, read on the forward strand.
AATCTAGGATTGTTTAATCTGCAGAGTAAACAGCATGTCCTCGAATGCACCTCTCCATTTTCAATAAGTCAGCTCTAATTCTTACTTTATAATGATGGTTGAACTTCATATTCACATATCTATAGTTTTTCTATTCAAGGCATATAACACCAGGTCCAAGATAGAGACTCTACACATGAACGAGATAGAAGGGATATTGATTCATCAAAGGTGTTTTCCCAATTCTGCAATTTAAAAAGAAAAGAACAGTCACTCCAATTTCCAAATCAGAGTGCAAAACTTTACAAGTCTGTTATGTGCAATTTGATAGCACATATACCAAAGTGAAGCAACTATTATCAGAGAATTAGCTTTTTTAACAAGACTGACAGCAAGAGGTCCAAGTGTACACTAAGGCTTCAAGCTCTTTGATATATTTTTTTTATGATTTTAATGTGTTCTACATATGCAAAACATTAAACTTATTATGCATCTTCTACATTCATATCAGTCAGAGTATATTTGACTGCATATTGCTCTAGTATTTCATATATTTGTTCCATAGAATTCAAGATGAACACTTGAGTATATGCATTTTGTTCTGAAACATCATAGGACAAATATTGCAAATTATCCATGAGAGGTTGCAATGAAAATCCTGCATATAAACATATAACAAAGCTCTAAAATTCTTTGCAATGTTTCCTGCAAGTAATCTGTCACCAAACTAAGAGGAATGAAGCTATTAAAGAGAGACATATCTGGATCTTCTCTGCTCTTTTTGGTTCTAATTGGAATGAAACTATTGAAGAGAGAAATGCAAATTATTAGAATGATTAATGTAATTAGACAAAACAAAACAAAATTTGTTTGCTTCCCTTCCTCCTAAACAATGGAAATTTGCTCTTTCTAATACATACATGAATTGGATTATGATGTTTGCTTGTAGTTTTAGTTTCGAATGATTGAAAAAAGAGCTAAATGTCATGGACCATTCAATTGGGTGATCAAAACCTCCAAAGATGTCAAGCCTTAATGCACATACCCTACAATGTTCTAAATTTTGCTAGGCTTTTCCTTTTTGTGAAATTTTCTATAATTTTCTAGGAGTTCCTATTTCTAAGTAGGTGATAGAACTCTTTAGAATTCTCTAGGAGTTTCTAAAACTAGATTAGATGATAGAACTCTCTATTATTCTCTAGAAGTTCCTAGTTCTAGGTAGATAGAATTCTCTAAAAAGCCATAGGATAAGGAGGATCTAGAAAGATCCATCCACTTGTATATAAACAAGTCTTGGCCATAAACCAAGCACACAACCAACCAAAGTAATACAACTTAATATTCTCCGAGCTCTTTCTCTCTCAAAGTGTTCATTCTTCTTGAATCCTCTAATAGGCTAACTAGCTAGTATTGAGACAATCTAGTTTAGTGCCGCATGGGTCGAGGAGATATTCGAGTGACCAAGTTTATGCCTGTGACAAGTGTTATCAAAAATGCGTTTGTGCTTTCGCATACAAGATAAGATCGTGTTAAGAAGAGATAGATTCAGGTTTCAACGTCACGAAAGTTCTGACCGACAAACAGGAAGACAAGGGGCCCAAGAGGGGCAAGTCCGTAAAGAGGTGCCGACATGGAAGCGCGGATGACCCTGCTTGAGGAAGGCATGTCCGAGCACCAGGAGACTCTCGAGGTGTTTAGTGTGGTGGCTGATAGGATGACAATGTTAAATGAGGCATGTGAAAAGTTGGAGAATGAGGTCACGGAGATCATTAACAATTCGAGTCGTAGCATTCGGGACGAAGTGCTTGGATCGATTCGAGGGGAGATTAATGATATCCGAATTGTAGTGCTCAAGACAATCTGATGAGAAGTCCATGCGATGATCGACGCTCTCCGAAGGGAGATCATGGGGAGGCTCGAATCGATGGAAGGTCGGATTGGGTGGAATGGAGGGGAACTTTGAGGTGCGACACTTCATCAGATATATGTTCCCAAGCCAACTCCGTTCAAGGGCTCGAAGAATGCAAGAAAAGTTGAGGACTTCCTTTGGATAATGAAACGATATTTTCAGGCATCAAACATACTTAATGATCATACCAAGCTGGAAACAACTCATTCCTTCCTGAAAGAGATGGCACTACTGTGGTGGAGGAGGCGTGAAGCAGACATTGAACGAGACACGTTGATGATGGAAACGTGGGAAGACTTCAAGACCGAGTTCAAGCGCCAATTCTTCCCAAAGAATGCCGATTTTGAGGCTAGGAAACGACTAAGTCAACTTGCGCACAATAGGACCATCAAAGAGTATGTCAAGGAGTTCCTAGAATTGATGCTCGAGTTGCTTAGTCTCACAGAATAGGAGGCCCTATTCACATTTGTTAATGACCTAAAGACATGAGCACAATTAGAGCTGCAAATGACCAATGTGTAGAATGTCTCCGATGCAACTGCGGTTGCGGAGAGGCTAATCGAGCTCAATGTGTCCGTAGATAGGCTGAAATTTATCAGAGACAATAAGGAGAAAGGTGGGGAGACCGCCCACCAAAAAAGTGGCATCCACACAACAACTCAGGGAGGCAAACTAACGAATCGGGTAAACTTTGTGGTTCTATTAATCATATAATGTTTATGTTCCTATTTATGGAGAAAAAGGTTGCAACAATTACAGGAATTGAGTCTTTCAAAGAAGAGGAAGGGGCTCAAATGGGATCCCTAAAATTACTCAATGTTGTGAAGACTAGTGTTTTGGAACCGATTAAGGGAACAAAGAGGGCTCGATGTTTGTGGAAGCCTTGATTGGGGGAAGGCGCATCAAAGCACTAGTCGATACTACAGTTACTAACAACTTCATGCGTGAAGGAGTGATAAGGCGTTAGGTATTCGCATTAACCTAACGAGAGGGACAATCAAGTCCGTGAATACAACAACCAAGTCGGTGGCCAGGGAGGCTAAGGAAGTGCAAACCCAGATCGAAGATAGGAAGAGAATAGTCTCGTTTACGTTAGCCCCTATGAATGACTACGATGTAGTGTTGGGACTACGATGGTTCGATCAGGTACACACTTGCATAATTACTTATTCTGATTCGCTAATCATTTTGGATCACGAAAAGACTAGCGTGATACCAACAATAAGAGAATCTGAGGGAATGAGTATGTTCTTGGTAATCCAATTCAGTCGAGGTCGCAAACATGGTAAAGATGCATTTGTCATTTTTGCTATGTCAGATGATGGGGACAATTCCAAGGAAAAGGGGAAGTATATGAGGAAGTCCAGATAGCGTGCGTGGAGGCCTTCGAGGGTCTCAAGGCCAAAAATACCAAACAACCATCAACTTCACAAAGTTTGGCCACAAGTTACGTCGGTCATAGTCCGTCCGCCTTCACTTTTGCTAAATTCTTATAAGAGAAAGTTGATCTTGCTCCGGCATCTTTGAATAAAGCCACCAAAAAGATGAAGATATGGGCAAATCTGAAGAGACGTTCAGTTGAGTTTAAGGAGAGGGACGAGTAATGGGGAAATTACTCTCGCAACAATTTAAGTCTCTACAATATGTTCTCAAGGGGCTTGTGCACAGATACGAGGGACTGTTTAAAATCGAGAGACGTGTGAGAAATGTCTCCTATCGGTTGGAGTTGGTTGCCATAAGTCTACCCAATACCGAGAATAGTAGGGGAAGTGAAGATCACTTATGGCAGTTTTGGGAGAAGGTTGAAGAATACCAGTACAAGGTCAAGCCAAAGACGACAATGACTTGGGTTGGGGAAAATGTCACGACCCCAATTAGGTGATCAAAAATCCCCAAAGATGTCAAGTCTTAATGCACATACCCTAGAATGTTCTAGATTTTGCTAGGTTTTTCTCTTTTATGGAACTCTCTAGAACTCTCTAGAAGTTCCTATTTCTAGGTAGGTGATAGAACTCTTTAGAATTACATGGGAGTTACTAAAACTAGGTTAGACAATAGAACTCTCTAAAATTCTCTAAAAGTTCATAGTTCTAAGTAGATATAGAATTCTCTAAAAAAACCCTAGGAAAAAGAGTAATTAGAAAGATCCATCCACTTGTATATAAACAAGTTTTAAAGTGTTCATTCTTTTTACATTTTCTAATAGGCTAACTAGCTAGTATTGAAGCAATCTAGTTTAGTGTCGCACGGGTCAAGGAGATATTCGAATGATCGAGTTTCTACCTGTGACATAAAATTCTATATCAAAATCTTGTATCAGTAAATTCATTACAGCTTCTTCAAGCCACATTGTGTCTAGATTAGTATTTCGCCCATTGTTAGGGTTTATTAAAAAACAAATAAATAATTATTTTTAAGTGTTGCAATTATAAAAAGTGGAGAAATGTTTTATTTAATATTAACGACACATAATATGCACGCGACGGTACTAAGGATAATTTTGTTATTCCCTTGAATTCACCATTTTTAAGTTGCTTATGTTATAATTATAATTTATTTTTATTCAATTATTAAGCAACTCAAAAATAATTATTTTTTTTAAATTTATATATAATTAAATATTAGTGTATTTTTACTCTTATCAATTATATCATTCAATTTATTAAATAAAATATTTTAATCTTTCTAAAAAAAATATTTAATTATAAATGAATACCTTCAAAATACATTTAAAATTTATTTTCTTCCCAATCATTTTTTTTACTAAACAAGTCTATGTAAAAATTTTGAGTAGATACAAGTAACAAAAAAAAATTGAATAGTTTAACCATTAAGATAAGTAATTAAGTTTATTCATACAAATTTAATGGCATTTTATATTAATTTAGTTTAATTCATCTCATCTTATAAAGATTAAAACTTATTTCAATTGCTTTATATAATGTTTAGATTTTATTTTAACATATTTAAGTATTATTGTACAGTATTGAGATTGAAATGGTTGTTTTGTGGTGACTGTTTTTTTTTCTATTATTATTTTTGTTCAAAATAAAATAAAATAAAATATTTTTTTTTCATAATTTTTCAAGTAAGATTCAATATATCTCCCCAATCCCCAAATTGTAAATACACCAAATTTTATTTTCTTCAATTGAATACACTAGCAAATTATTTCCCCTTTCTCTCTACAAATAGATTATAGAGTTCTTCATTTTTTTCAAATTTGATAATTTGATTAGAATAATTCACGTTAACATAATTAATATCAGTGATGTCATTATTTTGTTACAGGTCTATTTAATATATAACCTTAATATAATATGTCCACCAGCAGTTCATTTCAGAAGTTTGTAAGTAAACAAATTAAACCGAAAAAAAATCTTTGTTTTACTAATTAGTATATTTTAAGTTAAATTGGAGAGATAATAAGTTTGTGTTGTAAAATAATAAAAATTCTCTAATCTAATCGGTTAAATTCAATAAAAGTGGAGATATAGAAATTTACTAATATATTATTTTAAAATATCATTTAATAATAAATTTATATATTTGGGTGTAAACTCAACAACAAAGTGTGTTAAAATAATCATTCAAGTTTAGTTGCATTATGAGATAGAGAGCCGATGCATTTTCTAAGAAAGTGGGTAAGAATGAGTCTGATGATTCATTGAAAAATGGTCAATAAGCTTATCCAATAATCTATTTCTTATAATAAAAAGGAGCCCACCAATTATATGACTATTATTTTCACAATTAAAAAAACAATTTGTTGGTTGTTAGTTGTTCTAAGCAATTGCTAGCCAATTCTATTAACACTGATATAACTGAATATAATAACTCAAATTTACAAAATATTATTTAATAGATAATAAATTTAAATTCGATTCTTAACAAAATAAAAATAAAAATGAAAATACACTTTAGATTAGAATGAGTGTAATTAATTTTGAGTATAAAAATTGTCGTGTTAGATTCGGAAAAAAAAAAGAAAATAAAAAAAAATAATAGTTATTTTAATTATTTATTGAAACATAGAGCAAATTTCTTTTAAATTTACTCTTTATTTTTAGTTTATACCTACTCAAATTTTTTTAATCATTTCATTGATTTTTTTCATCATAACTTTGGAATCTTAGCAAAATATAAACTAATAATATAATTACATTATTATTTTTTAAATAATACAAATATAAATACATCTATAAATCGTCTTAAGAAAGAACTCTAAGAAGTAAGAATCAGAGGAATGAAAGAGAGATTTTATTTCAATGAAAAATTAACAATTACAAATTGTTCAATAAGTATACAGTGGATAATTCTTTAACCTTTACAAATATATATTAAATCACCCTCAAATCATATAAATTTATAAGAAGTTAATCTAACTCATAATTTTTATTTTTTCAATTTAATTAACTATCTATTTATCTAATTCTATAAATATAGAAAAATTCATATTCATTCACTAACTTTCCAAACGGAATTATAATATCTGAATATGTAGATCCCCATAAGACTATTTACATTTACTATACCTATATGTATATCAAAATAAAATGATAAAAACAGGTCTTCAAAGTTGTGAGTACAGCTGAATAATAACAATATCAACTGGGACAAGACTAATTATTATCTCAATAACATCAACTATATATTTTTTTTTTTGAGAAATAAGGACTACAAATAATAAAAAAATAAATAAAATATTATAAACTACCTTAAACCTACAAGAAGCATGAGAATACTAAAAATTACTATTCATTTTTATAGGGTATAATTTACACTAAGAATATAAGATAAATTTAATTTATTTATGAAAACTGATATATATAATACTTTTATATATAACACCTACCTAATTGGCAAGAAAGAAAAAAAATATATCCTTAAAAAAATATATGAGAGAGAAAAATATTTTTTTTTTCTTGTCAAATCAGATAGGTACAGTATAAAAGGTACAGTATAAAGGTGATGAATTCAACGTTTTAATTATATTTTATACAGGGGTAAGTGTGATGACTGTGAATTCGTGTTAATTCTTAATAACTAAAAATAAAAATAAAATGTAACTCTGATTTTCTCAATTATTTCCACAATATCATTTTTAAACTAACTAATGCTTCATTAATTAATTGATGTCAACTCTATAAATATTAAATTAGTTATTAAACTTTATTGATAATTATTTTCATAATTTTTATCCATAGATTAAAGAAAAAAATAACCATTATTTTGGTTAAGTCTAAATTTTGTTGCATGTGAATATATAATTTATAACCATCGAAATTAAATCATTAGTTCAATTCCAACTTTTATCCATAACAAACTCTAAAATTTTGCAATGAAATAAAATATGTGTAGTGGTCTATGTCTACGTGACTTTCAAACAAAGTGGACATCTACTCATTACTATGATTACTTCTTTAATTTAAGACTAAAAAAAATTAAGTTATATGCAAAATGAAAACTCAGTCAATTTATCATTTAAAAATTCATGTTGATAATATATAACAACACATTTGAGTTGGGTGGCTATAGTCGATATTTCTCCATCTACATTAATTGCAAAACATTATTAACATCAAATTAAAAAAACAAGAGTTTTAAGGGAAAAGGTCAAATGTATTCAATTTTGGGTGGGATCCAATTATAAGGTGGATTAATTTTTAAGTAGGATAGGAGCTTACCCACTAAAAACAACAATGATTATATATAAAAAATTTTAAAAAATTGATCATTTAGAAGTGTGCATTAAACATGAAAATTGTGAACAAATGTTTTCTTTAAACTTAAAACAAAGGGACAAGCCATATAACTTGTGATAATACAAAAAAAAACTAAAAAAATATTAATAATACAAAACATTATAGACTTTATAGGTATTTTTCTGAATTATTAAAACAAATTATATCAAATTAATATGGAAAAGAGATGTTAAGGAAATAATAATACAAAACATTATAGACTTTATAGGTATTTTTTATTTCAATTATAATCAAAATATTATTTTATCTACTCTTTTATTGATAACATCAATATATTATTTATATAATAATAAAAAAGTTATCTTATCATCGTATATTAATACATTCTTTAATTATTTTTACTCCAAAACTAAAACTTTTTAAAATTACCACGAATCAATATTATTTAAATAAACGGTAACTCAAACAAACATAATTTTAATTTAAAAAAACAATAGATTAAATTCAAATTTTAAATATAGAATGATATTTTGATAATTCATCTAACCAAAATTCAAAATAACAATTTTTTTTTAAATCTATAAAAATTCTGAAAAATATATTATCAATCTTTTTATTTATTTATTTAAGAAACTAAAGAATAATTTAGTTAATTAATATAATTTTCAACAAATGTTGTTGATAAGGTATTTATAATCAAATTATTACATAATGCCAAGTAAACAATTTTATTTAAACAATCGCACCACACTACTTCCTTCCTTCAACAACTTCAAGCCCTAAAAAAAACCAGTCAACAATAACATGCTGTCATATCACAGCCCTCCATTTCACTTCATCAACGGCCCATCTTTCTTTTCAACTAACACACACACCTACTACCACCAATCATCTATATAAGCCAATCCTTTTGCCACAAATTTTCTCAGGAAATTCAACTTCAATTTCCACTCTAATTTAACTTCCTTTCATTACACAATCATCTTTCATAAGATACCCACGAGACCCTAGGCTTTCATTACACCAAGAAACATCAAATGGGTAGCAATATTAATAATCACCAAAACGAGGGATTCTGTCTGAATGATCCTTTGAACTGGGGGGTTGCCGCGGAGGCGCTCAAGGGTAGCCATTGGGATGAAGTTAAGAAAATGGTGGCCGAATTCAGGAACCATGCGGTTAAACTCGGGGGAGAAACCCTCACCATTTCTCAGGTGGCGGCAGTTGCAACTGCTGCTGGTAGTATTAATACTGTTCAAGTGGAGCTAGCAGAGTCCGCCAGGGCTGGTGTAAAGGCTAGCAGCGACTGGGTTATGGATAGCATGAATAAAGGGACCGACAGCTACGGTGTAACCACGGGCTTTGGCGCCACCTCCCATCGACGAACCAAACAAGGCGGCGCTCTTCAAAAAGAACTTATCAGGTTTCTGAATGCTGGAATCTTTGGAAATGGAACAGAGACGTGCCATACACTTCCCCAATCCACGACAAGGGCAGCCATGCTGGTTAGGATCAACACTCTCCTCCAAGGATATTCCGGTATCAGGTTTGAAATTCTCGAAGCCATCACTAAGTTCTTAAACATCAACATTACCCCATGCCTCCCACTTCGAGGCACGATCACCGCCTCCGGAGATCTCGTCCCCCTCTCCTACATCGCCGGGCTCCTCACGGGTCGACCAAATTCTAAGGCAGTTGGGCCCAATGGGGAGCCCCTGAACCCCGAGCAGGCTTTTCGCATGGCCGGGGTCGAGGGTGGCTTTTTTGAGCTTCAACCCAAGGAAGGCCTTGCTTTGGTCAATGGAACGGCAGTTGGCTCTGGATTGGCTTCAATTGTGCTGTTTGATGCTAACATATTAGCCCTTTTGGCTGAAGTTCTATCAGCAATTTTCGCTGAAGTGATGCAAGGAAAGCCAGAGTTTACAGATCACTTGACGCATAAATTGAAACACCACCCTGGCCAGATCGAGGCCGCGGCTATCATGGAGCATATTTTGAAAGGGAGCTCGTATGTTAAGGCTGCCGAGAAGTTACATGATACGGATCCTTTACAAAAGCCAAAACAGGACAGGTATGCTCTTAGGACATCCCCACAATGGCTCGGCCCTCAGATCGAGGTCATCCGGTCCTCTACCAAGTCTATCGAGAGGGAGATCAACTCGGTGAACGACAACCCATTGATCGACGTCTCCAGGAACATGGCCTTGCACGGTGGAAACTTCCAGGGCACCCCGATTGGTGTATCGATGGATAATACCAGGTTGGCTATTGCAGCAATTGGAAAGCTGATGTTTGCACAATTCTCTGAGCTTGTGAATGACTTTTACAACAACGGGCTGCCTTCTAATCTCACTGGCGGGCGAAATCCTAGTTTGGATTACGGTTTCAAGGGGGCCGAGATCGCCATGGCATCATACTGCTCGGAGCTCCAGTTTTTGGGAAATCCGGTGACAAATCACGTTCAGAGCGCAGAACAACACAATCAAGATGTCAATTCTCTCGGTCTGATTTCGTCGCGAAAAACTGCTGAGGCCATTGATATCTTGAAGCTCATGTCCACCACTTTCTTGGTGGCACTTTGCCAGGCTATTGACTTGAGGCACCTGGAAGAAAACATGAAGAGCGTAGTCAAGAACACGGTTGGACAGGTTGCCAAACGCGTCCTGACCACGGGAACGAACTGTGAGCTTCACCCATCGAGGTTTTGCGAGAAAGATCTACTGAGAGTTGTAGACCGCGAGTATGTGTTTGCTTACATCGACGATCCTTGCAGCTCGATGTACCCATTGATGCAGAAACTTAGGGGAGTTCTGGTTGAGAAGGCCCTTAAGAATGGGGAAGTAGAGAAGAATCTGAACAGCTCAATCTTTCAGAAGATCGCAGCTTTCGAAGAAGAACTGGAGGCCCTTTTGCCGAAGGAAGTGGAGAGTGCCAGAGCCGCGTTCGATGAAGGGAAGGCGACAATTCCAAACAGGATCAAAGAGTGCAGGTCTTATCCGTTGTACAAGTTCGTGAGGGAAGAAGTGGGGACTGAATTGTTGACAGGAGAGAAAGTGCGGTCGCCTGGAGAGGAATTCGATAAGGTGTTCTCGGCCATGTCCAGGGGAGAGATCATTGACCCCTTGCTGGAATGTTTGAAGGAGTGGAACGGTGCTCCAATTCCAATATGTTAACTTGTATTTTTTTTTTTAATTTCAATTCTTTTGTTGAATGATATTATATGTAAAATTAAAATCATCTCTAAATAAAATAATGGGATGAAAATGTTATATTAAAATAAGGAGTAAAAGTTCAAATACTGAGTGAGTTCAATTGTCAACAATTGTTCATTAATAAATTTATTTTTTAAAAATATTTTAAATAAAAATGAAATAACAATTCTACCATTATAAACGAAAAATAAAAAAAAAAATTATAGTGTGAGAAAAATTCTTATTAACAAAAGAGTAATAAATGTAGAATACGAAATTAAAGTTATTTAATTATGATGAAATATAAAAGACCAAAGGTCATACATAATGACATCCATTTATTATTATATTTATAATACTCCTCCTCTTTGCAGTACGAATGCTTATTGAGATTATACTCCTCTCTTTGTAACATCACTTTATACTCTTGAATTTCCGCATATCAATTTTATACACTAGCTTTTCAAAGGTCGTAGTAGGCAATGCCTTTGTAACTAGATCTGCTAGATTATCTGATGAACGAATTTGATGAACATCAATATCACCTCTCTTCTGGAGATCATGGGTGATTTTTTTTGGTGATATGTGTTTCGTTCTATCGCCCTTAATATATCTTTCCTTAAATTGTGCAATACAAGCAACATTATCCTCGTATAAAATTGTTGGAGAATTCTTATTTACTGATAAACCACATAATTTTTTAATGTGATGCATAATTGATCTCAACCACATACATTCTCGACTTGCTTCATGAATAACTATGATCTCTGAATGATTTGTAGATGTAGCGATAATTGTTTGTTTCATAGATCTCCATGATATAGCTATAGCACCATATGTAAATACGTAATCCGTTTGAGACATACCATTATGAGGAATAGATAAATATCCTGCATATGCGTACCCAATCAATTCAGCTTCACATACATATGGATAATATAATCCCATGTCCATAGTTCCTTGAAAGTACCGAAAATATGTTTAACTCTATTCTAATGTCACTTTGTCAGTGAAGAACTATATCTCGCTAGTAAATTTACTGCAAATAATATATCCGGTACAGTATGACTAGCTAGATACATTAACACTCCAATAGCACTAAGATATGATACTTCAAGACCAATTAACTCTTCATCACTCATACGTGGTCGAAATGGATCTTTATTTACATCAAGCGATCTCACGATCATTAGACTACTCAAGGGATGTGCTTTATCCATAAAAAATATTTTTAGTACTTTTGATGTATAAGCTAATTGATGGACAAAAATTCCATTCTCTAAATGATCAAGTTACAGGTCAATACATAACTTTGTTTTCCCGAGATCTTTCATCTCAAATTCTTTCTTGAGATTATCAATTGTTTCAGATAGTTCATTTATTGTTCCAATAATATTCATATTGTCCACATAAATTGAAATTATTATAAATTGTGGTCCAAATCTCTTGATAAACACACATAAACATATTTGATCATTTTAAAATCCATTCTTTAACAAATATTCACTAAGACATTTATACCACATACGTCCAGATTGTTTCAATCTATATAGAGATCTGCATAATTTAACCGAGTAAAGGTCTCGACGATTTGAACTACATGCTTCTGGCATTTTAAATCCTTCAGGGAGTTTCATGTATATGTTGTTCTCGAGGGAGCCATATAAATATGTCGTAACAACATCCATTAATCTCTTTTGCAACTTCTCGTGTATTGATAAACTTATCAAATATCTAAATGTTGTTGCATCCACCATAGGAGAATATGTCTCCTCATAATCAATACCAGTTCTTTGCAAGAATCCATGGGTTACAAGTCGTGCCTTAAATCTGAAATTTTCATTTTTCTCATTTTTTTTCTTATAAATTATCATTTATAACCGATCGGTTTAATACCTTAGGTGGTATGGACGACAGGTCCAAAAACTTTATGTATTGCGAGCGATTTTAATTCAGCTTCAATCACATCTTTCCATTTTAGCCAATCATTTCTCCGTCTACAATCTTTTACAGACTTTGGTTCAAGATCCTCATCTTCATTAACTTGCATGCTATAACATATGAAAATTTTTCATCGATGTCAATTTCATCTCGATTTTATCTTTTTCCAGTCAAAATATAGTTTATAGAGATCTCATCATTTTCAGGTACCTGTGATTCTTCCAGTCCATAATTTTCTCTTTATTTTTATAAGCCCACCCAATTTTTTTTCATTCACGCCCAACTTTAATTCTTAGATTTGTCCTCGCCAACATCTACCATAGAGGGAGAATTATGCACCGAACATGGGCGAATCAATTAATTTTAGTCCCATCAAATCTCTTTATCTTGAAACCACGGGTGAACCATCTATTAGGGTGTACGAGATTTCAGAGGAAGATCCTATTGAATCAAATAAAGATTACGACACATGAAGAGGTATGTGAGACATTTGTGACTCATGACATGGTATCAAATGAAAATAAATCACCTTTAAGAAAGATTCTTGTTAAAGAATTGTAAGCGTGACCCGAAATTCGTGAAATCCCCTATTTGACAAACAATTATCAAAGTAGTCAAATTAAAAGGATAGATGACCTCACTCTTCAATTTCTAAAGTCATGAAAATGTACATTGAATCCAAATCAAATATACTCCCCTTAAAATATAGATGATTGATTTTTTTAACATAAAATGTTTGTGGGATCATGATAGCGTGAAATCTGACATCCTTTAATATCTTACAGGATATATGGGTAGTGAGATATATTGCTTTTATGTGACGAAAATCTGTCACATGGACTAATGGATTGGTAGGAGTATATATGAATGAAGATTTCATGATTGGGAGGCTCTTGACTCTATCGGGGCATCGATTGAAATTCTAATTGCTTAAAACGATGATTTATTCGAGAAGTTGGATGTTGAAGTAATTTTCTGTTAGTGTGAAATTAAGGAGTATGGCTGGAAATTTTCGTTGGTGATATTGGCGGTTTACGGGCCGGTGCTCCAAAATTAGAAATTAGAGTTTTTTAATGAATTGTCAAGAGTGAAAAGTTTATGAGATTTTCCAATCATTTTTGTGGGTGATATGAATGAGGTAAGTGATCCATCTGAAAGAATTGGGACTAGAAGACTAACTAATATAATGTGTGATTTCTTCGAGACTATAAATAATCTTAAGCTTGTTGATCCACCATTGGAAGGAAGGAGGTATACGTTCAGAAGAGGCAATGAAATATGTGTGTTGGTCTAGTCCCGCATCAACATTTCTCATTAGTGAATCGTTTTTTGGGGAGTAGAAAATATCTTTCAGAAAGTCATTCCTTGGAGTTGTTTCGATCATTGGCCTATCATACTTAAGTGAAGAGAGGTGGAAAGGGTGTGTCGTCCCTTTAGGTTCGAGAGAGGTGTAAATTTCGTTTGATTTTATTTATCCAAATTCTCATATATATTCATTAATGGAATTTATGAATTAGTTTAAAATTCCAACAATCTCCTACATTAATGGAAATTAAAAGATTAATCTAGTAAAATGTTCAATAGTTGAATCCTACATATGATAGGTAAGTGTAACTCTTTGAACTTTCCCTTATGAAAATATATAATTTTACTAGCTTATTAGTAAACTCGATGTCTTTGAACTATTATGCTTTTTGTGTACGTGATTACACACTTTCACATAAAATTATTCCTTATACTTGTCAAGCTCTCATGGTTGTGTCCATTTTGGCCGTGAAACACGCGTCTAGTTTTATGAGAGGGTCTAAAATTGAGCCGTGTAATTCCTTCGAGCGGCCCAACTTCTCCCTCACATAGGTGATCTATTTGTTCACAAAAAATCATTAAAAACGATTGGCTTATCCTCGTTAAAATATATTGTTTCATTATAGGATTAATTTTTTTACAATAATCTTCCAAGTCAGTATAATTAGGTTGTCCCATTGAACATAGTTCTTGGGATCTCCAGTCTGCATATGTTGGGTTTCCTTCATACTAACTTATAATAGGCTCATGTCTTAAAATACTTTCAAACTAAATCTATATTTAATAGTTTGATTAGCGGATCCACAATATTATCTTTGACTAATATAGTCAAATGTGATAACTATATTAGAGAGTATATTATAATGATATTATGTCTAAGACATGTATGCCAAGATTTTTCATTTACTCTAAACTTGTCCAATTTCAAATTACTATCAAAATAATAAGAAAATTTTGTTGTACATTTTTTAGACAATTTTAGAATATCTTTAATAAGAAACATAGTTATTCGTACATGTGTACGATTTAAACATTCTTTTGTGAACAAATATATTGTTTACTTGGTTTAAATAGTAGACAAAATGTCTTTTAACTATCATTGTTAGGATCGGGGACGCCCTTGGAGGACCGGGGTGTTTTTCCGGTTTCGATAAGGGTGGCCGCTTACAACACACACAACTCTTTTGGTGATAGTCCGGTTAAAGACTATAACCGTTCTCAGCACTGCACAACCTGTCACAGACTCTTGAACCGGGTTCAAGGGCGGAAATGTCTGTTTCAGGTTGAAGCAACGTTTGCGACTTCAGATGATGTTTAAGAAGGAGGCGGTTAGTGGAGGTGAGTGACCGGTTTTTGGAATATGATTAGTTTGCGGTTTTCGTTCAGAAAGCGGGAAATGAAAGGGAATGAAAGAACACGAGACAAGGAAGTTTATTTATGGATGTTCGGAGCAAACCCTCCTACGTCACCCCTTCTTCTCAGGTTATGAGAAGGATCTCCACTAACTCTTTAGAGTTACAATTACACTTCCGGTCGAGCCCAACTTCGCTACTCGCCGGTTACACCAAAAACTCACACTTTGATGTAATACAACAACTCAACGCAACAACACACAAATGACTTCCGGTTTTAGGCTTTTAGAATATAAGACTTTATCTCTCTAGAATTTAATGCTTTGATGATTTGTTTTCGTAATCCGTCACTTGCAGAACTGGCGTTTAATGAAGACGATCCGTCTTCCTTTTATAGCTGAAAGTAGCTAACGGCTACTTTCTTCTCTCTCTTGCGGATTGGTTGATCGTCATCACGCCTGTTTGCAGAAAGGTTGCTTGCACGCTTCAGCTTCCTCAACACCTGGCATTCATGCAGGTGACTCTGAGCATATGATGACATAGGCGGTTTTTCAGATTGATACACGTGTTTATCATCCGCCTCCGGTTGTCAGCATCGGATCAACAAAGCATCGTTGCTTTCCTCGCATGCTTCTTGATCGGATCCGATCTTCTTTTATTCTTTCGAGACACGTCTCTTCCGTCATGGCACGTCACTCTTGAGATTTGAATCTTCTGACTTTTGATCTGTACTTTCCGGTTTCTGTGTCTTGTGCATTATGATCCGATTGGAGTGTAATCTTTTGTTCTTCGTTAACCGGTTGCTTTGAGAAGGTGAAGCCGGTTCCTGTGATCTTTTAACTTGATCACTTGAAGCCGGTTTCTTTGAAGTAGTAGCAACCGGTTTTTGATGCCTCAACCGGTTCCGGTTTGTTAAGTACCTGCACATGAAGATTAATCTCTGTTTAGTTTGTTTGGCCGGTTCAAAAATTAATCTACTTAATTTTTCTATCAATTTCTCCCTTTTTGATTATTTAGAATAAATATTCAAAAATTGTAATGTGTGGTCGGTTTTAAGAAAATTAACTTACTTAATTTTTCTATCAATCATGTCTTTCTATAAGGAAGAATTTATGAATTAGTTTAAAATTCCAACCAATATAAAGTTGGGTTAAACCTAACTTGAGAGTTACCTTGATTTTGATAAGGAATAATAAGAAATCTCAAAAATAAATTAGGACCTTAATACAGAAGTAATCAAATTGAGTCTCTCTCTTCATTTAACTAAAATTTAATTAATAATTTGTTGAATTCCTATATGTTATTCATTTGTCAACTTATGTTAAGTCTATCAACTTAATTTAGAGTTAGATAACCTAACTCAAATTATTTTTCATATCATATTTTTGCAAATAATTTATTAAGAGACATATATGGATCTTCTCTGCTCTTTCTGGTTCGAATTAGAATGAAACTATTGAAAAGAGAAATACAAATTATAATAATAATTAGTGTAATTAGACAAGACAAAACAAAACAAAATTTAATTTATACACTTCCTCCTAAACAATATTAGAAATTTGCTCTCTCTAATCCATATAGTAGATCATGATAGTGGATTATGATGTAATTTTAGCTTCGAATGTATTAAAAAGTGATGACTAAATTTCTTTATCTAAATCTTGTAGTAATAAATTCATTATAGTTTTAAGCACATTGTACCTAGAATAATATTTCTACTATTGGTTACAATTCATTTGTCAAAGGTGGAAGTCAACATTTCGTAGGAAACTTACTAGGCTAGAAGAACGGATCATATAGATGTTGAAACATGTAAAATGTACATGACATATTTCAATTGTATTTCTTTGTAACCATGCAAATAAAGTTGAATTTATTTATTCTCTCTGATAAATGGCTTTTGTCCGAAATTAAACCAATCTAGGGCACTTGTTAGCTCAAGTGAACTATAAAATGGACCTTCGGGACAAGACAAACAAGCAATATCAAGACTCAAGCAATCAATCAACCTCCTTCATAATATGCCAATAAAATTTTCCAACATTTTTTTTTAGTTTTTAGAAATCTTTGTACAGAGCCTCTAAGCTTAATTCTAGTTCATCCAAAAGTTTCAACAAGAATCTAAGAATGTTCTCTAACCCACTATATGTCCTCATTCATGTTATAACCGACTTAGGACACTTGTTAGCTAAAGCTGATTATAAAAGGGAATACCAAGACTCACACAATCAATCAATCTCCTTCATAATTCGCCAATAAAAAGTTCCAACCTTTTTTTTGAGTTCTTAGAAATCTTTGTACAGAGCCTCTAATCTTAATTCTATTTCATCCAAAAATTTCAACAAGAGTTTATGAGTGTTCTATATGTCATCATTCATGTTATAACTGACCTAGGGCACTTGTCAGCTCAAGCCGACTATAAAAGGGACCTTCGGGACAAGACGAACAAGCAATATCAAGACTTAAGCAATCAATCAACCTCCTTCATAATCCGCTAATAAAATTTTCCAACCTTTTATTGAGTTCTTAGAAATATATATAATGGTTGTTATCATGAAATTGGGTTGAAAGTTAGATCCACTTCGGGTTGCTAAGACTTCTCACACACCTCTTCTTGTAGAATCAGTTCTAGGATTAACAGGAATCCACAAATTTCGAGATACTAGTGGTGGAGGTGGAATTCTTCGATCCTCCTTTTTGGGTCATGGATTGACCATATTAACTTTAAGATTGTCAATAAGTTTGTCCATAGAGATCATATTCACCTGATGATCAGGTAACAAATTCTTCGCGATTTCAGGTTTAAGAATGATCTTTTGATCGATCAGGTCTTGACACTGATGCTTAAGGGCACTACAGTTATCAGTAGAGTGACCTTTAATCTGATGGTATGCACACCATGCACTTTTAAATTTTCTAAGGAACTCTGTACCTTCTCGTGGAGTCAAAGGTTTGATTAAATTCCTTTGTTGGAGGAGAGTAAGGGTTTGACTCAATGTCATACCTAAATCATCAAAAGTTCTAGGAGGCCTCATGACCCTAGGTATTGGCGGTTTAGATGTCGTCGGGACATTTATTTTTGACAACACTAGTTTGCTTAGACTTGTCTTGGGAGAGGCTGGAGTTTGCCAAACAGTCGTGACCTGGTGGACTTCGGTTTCGTCCTTCCTCTAAGGTCGATGAGGGGCAAT
The DNA here is from genome assembly GCF_907164915.1 of Impatiens glandulifera. Taxonomy (NCBI): domain Eukaryota; kingdom Viridiplantae; phylum Streptophyta; class Magnoliopsida; order Ericales; family Balsaminaceae; genus Impatiens; species Impatiens glandulifera. The sequence continues at coordinate 4,397,488 of NC_061866.1, forward strand.
ATATGTCTTCACGATTTTACCCTCATATATTTCTTTTTCAAAGGCTTCGTCAAGGTTATTACCCGTTTTGAGGAGTTTCTTCATGTTTTGGAAAGTTTTGACGACAAATCCAACAAAATATAATTTTATCCAAAATCATATCGATTTGTCTTTTTTCACTAGGTAGAGAATCGATTTCCTCAGCAATAGCTTTCCATCTTTCAATGAAAACTACAAATTTCTCATTCTCTCCTTGTTTCACATTCTTGAGTCTCTTCTTAGGTCGTTCTAAGCTAAGATGTATTTTGAAACATTTTATGAAGGCTGAGGCAAGTTCCTCGATATTTTGAAGATAAACTTTCTTCTTTTGGTGATACCAACGTAAGGCCGCACCATTCAAATACTGTGGAAATAGATGGAGGACTGTTGATTCTCCCAAATATAAATGTGTCATTGCCATTATATATATTTAGAAGAAGGCAGTAGGGTCACTCTTGTCTATGTATTTTGATAGAGAGGATAATTTTATCCCAAACGGGATGATTGCTCGTTCGACAGTTTTCATAGCATTTTTCCAATCATGGTGTTCATCCAAGCTACCACTGGTCAATTGATTGAGCTGATCTTGGAACTTGGCCTGGTTGGCATTCAATTGAGCTAGTTAGACCTCGTATTCCGTAAGAGAAATGATCGTAGGGTTTGCACCTTCTTGGGCATTGGGGTCATCAATGGCTTTTGGTTGGGTTCTTGCTGACCTATTATCACCATCTTTAGGAGGTTCCTCATAAAGAGAGGTTTCTTCTATATTACGACGAGTTTGAAGATTAATCATAATCGGTGAGATAATAGGTGGAACAATTTGATGTATTTGTCGTGACGAGGATGGTTGTTCCTGAACAAGAATAGCAGACTTGGTCATCAAGTTTGTTAATATTTCTAGCTATTCTGTTACTTGTTGAAGAGTAGCCTTGTACTTTAGCAAACTCAGTTGGAGATATCGTATCCTTATCGTTTTTTGGAGTTCATTCGGTCATTTCTTGGCGCATAAAATATCAAGTTCTTGTGTCTCTTTTTCATGGGGCCGTAGTTGTTCAAAGTGACTGGTGGATTGCGATTTTGAAGAGAGAGATAAAGATTTTGTAGATGTAACAAAATACAAATGCATACGCAATGAAAGAAAACATAGAGTGACGAATTAATTAGAACAAACATAGAGTTGTATATAAACATACTCATAGCGTTTGTTACAAACAAGACTCTTTTATTAATATTTTACAAAAGAGTCTAAAAGGGAAAAAATACTTGACAAAATTTAAAAAGACTTTTAAGTCTAGACATAGTCTTATCCAAAACTGGATTCTTCTTCCGCTTCAGTTCTCTAGGCTTTCTCATACTAGTTATAGATAAGTTCTATATATTTTGTTCGTTTTGGCTGGACATTCATCTAGAAGGCATCAAGCAATTTTTTGAGGTATCTTGCATAGATCTTGCGGTTGATAGGTTATCTACCGCAACAACTGCTTCAATGTAGCTATAGCCGAATTGCTTGAACATGTCATGGCTATTGTAGTAGGTAACCCATTCTAAACTTATGAGCATAATCATTGTAGTGAACATCTCGACTCACCACCAATTTCTTGTTAACAGGATCATACAATTTATATGCCTTATATTTTTCATCATACCCGATAAATATGTACTTTTTGCTTCGATCTTCTAATTTTGTCCTATGTTGACTTGGTACTTGCCCATAGGCCACACTACCGAACACCTTGAGATGAAAGACACTTGACTTCATACTACTCCAAATCTCTTGAGGCGTAGATATATTATATATATCTATATATCTATATATCTATATATAGATATAGATATATATAGATATAGATATCTATATCTATATCTATATCTATATATATCTATATAGATATCTATATCTATATATAATGCTTAATTTAAATTTGTCAGATCGATAACTGTGATTAATTTGGATATATATGGGAGAGTAAATGAACATTTGGGTCAGATCTTGGACTCTCCCATAAACTTGAAACGGTTAAAATTTATATATATATTATGCTTAATTTGAATTTGTCGGGTCGAGAATTGTGGTTAATTTAGATATATATGTGAGAGTAAGTGGATACTTGGTCGGATCGTGGGTTAACCCGCCCATAAATTTGAAACAATTAAAAATAAATAAATAAAATACTATAGGTATGTTTCGAATTTGCAACTAATAAAACAAATAAGACTCTATAACCAACTAAGTTAATAAGACTTTATATTTTAAATTACACAAATAAATATATATATATATATATATATATATATATAATTTTTAATTTTATTTTTAACCGTTTAAAGTTTATGAACGGATTAAACCCACGATTTGACCAAATTACCCATTTACACTCTCATATATATCTAAATTAACCATAACTTTCGACCCGATAAATTCAAATTAAGTATTATTATTATATATATATATAAATAGATATGATGAAACACGCAATATTCAATCTTTAACATCATTAATAATCTCTATCATCATTAATTTTATATAAATATAAGTATTCTTTTATTATATTTTATATAAATAAATGTTTAACCTATTAAATCAAATATTATGTACATATAAATTAAAAATAAGAAAAAAGATATATAAAATACCAAAAATTATTTTGTATTTAAAAAAAAATATAGTTTAAAAAAAATATGATATAAATATTTATATATACAATTAAATATAAAACATTATATAATTATCGTATATTAAAAAATAAATTAGAAGATAAATATTTTTAATTAGAATAAGATATATATATTTATATAAGAGAAAAATTAAAAATTATTTTTATTAATAAATTTTTATTATATATTAAGAAAATTCAAGATATAATAATAATGTTATATATATATATATTATTATTTTTATTTAATATCAGGATATATATATATATATATATATATATATATATATATATATATATATATATATATATATATATATATATATATATATATATATATATATATATATATATATATATATATATATATATATATATATATATATATATATATTTAAAATGTAACTCATAAAAATATATATACATATAATTATTTCAACAATCATAAATGGTCTCATGGTTAAAATGTTAATATTTCATATTTAAGAGTATGATTCAAATCTCTTTAAAACTAATTATTATATATGAGTGCGTGAACATGGATAGATGAAGCAAAAGTGACAATGTATGTCGAAAAATGTAATCGAAGGTTGAAAATGTCGGCTTGAATAATACAAATATTAGTGAGAAATGTTCGTCCACGGAGGGTGATTTAAGGCTTAAGATCATGACGGAAGATGTAATCGAATATTTGAATGTCGGCTTGAATTAAGCATTATAATAAATACTAGTAAATTCACGTGGGATGCACATAAAAACATTAAAAACAAAATAAATTTAACTACAAAAGAATTACAATAATTTTAAAATATATATCCAATGTCTTATATTTATTAAAGAAAATTAGGTTAAAATTTTTAATTAATTTTATATATATATCATGTGCATCCCACATAATATATAATTGAAAAGGTAACTTTTATATATATATATATATATATATATATATATATATATATATATATATATATAATATGATAAAATAGTTTTAAAAATCACAAATGATATATCGGTTAAAGTGTTCACATTTCATATTTAAGACTAGAGTTCGAATTCTTCTAAAAGTAATTATTTTATATGTGAGCGCTTCCATGGAAGGCGAACAAAAAGCATAGTCCATAGTCGAATTTTGAATATGGTGGAAATTAAGAATGGTTAGTATTAATAATGCATTATTAAAAGATAATTTAGATAATATATATGGGTGCAAGTGATTTTAATAATTTATTTTTTTAGTATTAAAATTATTAATTATGTATATATATAAAAATTCATAAAATATAATAAATATTTATTATTTTAATTTAAAAACAAAAATAACAATATATATAATATTATCAATTAAAAATATAAAAATAAAAACTGTAAAATAAATTTAAAAAATATTTAAATTAAAAAATTAAATATATATTTAACTAAATATCTTAGGTTTAAAATTTATTCTCTTTGTGACTTATTTATTATTATAAAAAAAACAAATTAAGATACTTGAACAAATTATTTATTTATATATATATATATATATTAATTTTAAATAGTTTTTAATAATTTATTATTAGAAAAAAACAAATTAGAAAATCATACAATATTTTTTTATTTAATTATTTTTTAATATTTATTCAATTATCTATTCTAAAAATTTATTATTATAAAAAAACAAATTAAAACATTATCTATAACAATTTTATTATCACATATTCTTATAATTAATATTAATTTTAAATATTTTATATTTTTCAAATTATCTATTATATTAATAAAATTATTTTTAAACAATTTTTTAATTATATTCAATTTATTTATTTTTCTATTTTAGTTAAAGGTTAATTCATACTAAATTTGGTTATTAAATAATTAAAATTATTATAAATATAAAAAATTTAAATTAATCAGTTAGATAATTTTTTTATATTTTTATTTTCAAATAAATATATTATAATAAAAAATATTAGACCAAAGTAAAACTTTAATTTGATTGTTAATTTAATTCAAAATTCATTATTTTATAATTTTTTTTAAAATTATTTTTCTTTCCACCTAAGTTGTTAATTATATGATTAGTCCACATGCATTATATTTTTATTTTAAATGTTTTTTAAACTTTATATACTTCATGTATTTAATATAAATAAATAATAAATTTAAATTTAATTTAATTTTACAAATGAAACAAATTTAAAAATTTGAATAATATTATTTTTATTTAAAATATTTATATATATATATACATATATATAATTTATTTATATCTTTACACTTGCAAATAACAATACATCTAACATCTTTCAATATCAATATATATATATATATATATATATATATATATATATATATATATATATATATATATATATATATATATATATATATATATATAAATAATGTTTAGATTTTATTTTAACATCTTAAAGTGTTATTTTTTTTTTGGTGGTGGGAGGGATAGTTGTTCATCGTGATTTTTTTTTTCTTTTTTATTATTAATTACTTTTTTGGAATAACTTTGTTACAAACTTTTAAAAAATTTAAGAAATATTTCAAAAGTTTTAAAGTAAGATCCAATATATCTCTCCTAATCCCCAAATTGTAAATACAATTCAATTAAGCAACATATAGTTGAATAAAGACTTTATTGCAACGTGAACTAATGTTAGTAAATTATATGCTAATAATTGAATACCTCATCTCTATATAGATTAACTTCTATGAAAACTATGTTTTTTTACTCATAAATTTACTAATATAATATTTTAAAATATAATTTATATAATTTCTTTTGGGTCTCAACTCAACAACAAAGTGTGTTCATAATCAATCAAGAGGCGAGGCATTTTCTAAGAAAGTGGGTAAGAAAGAGTTTTATGATTCCTTGAAAAATGGTCAATAAGGTTTATTCAAGAATTTATTTCTTATAATAAAAAGGATCCCACCAATTAAATTACCAAGACTACTTCTTTTCACATTAAACAAATAATTTGTTGTTGGTTGTTATTTGTTCTAAGCAATTGTTAGCAAATTCTATTAACACTTACAATAATTATATTTAATCAAGGATAATAGATTCAAATTTATAAATTCTTCTCAGTAAAAAATAATATTAAATTAAAATGGTGTAATGAATAGTTACTATAAACTATCGTGTTCTCTTTGTAAATTAAAAAAATAAAATAAAACATAAAGCAAAATTTTTATAAATTTACAAATATTAAATCACCCTCAAATCATTCTATAGTATTTTTTTAATATATTAATAAAAAAGTAATGACCTTCTCATTTTTTATTTATTTGATTATCTAATTCTCTTTAAAAAGGACAATATTCAAATTAATTTATATAAGACACAATTATATTTATTTGATTATCTAATTCTAATATATTTGTTAACTCACAATTTCTCAAATAAATTGAATTAAACGTTTTAAATAGATTTTAAATAGGGGTGCATTAAATTCTTTATAAATATTAAACTTATTATTCAATGAGTCAACATTTTATTTCTAATTTTTTCATAACTTTTATTCATAGAAGATTAAAGAAAAAATAACCATTATTTGTGTTAAGTAAATTTTTGACATATCTAAATATATATGTTTCATAACCATGGAATCAAACATCATCAATTTGATTCCAACTTTTATCCATATATAACGAACTAAAATTTTCAAACAAACCTGCAATGAAATAATAAAATATGTGTGACTAAGTCTGTTTAACTTTTAAACAAAGTTGATATCTAATCATGGCTATGACTACTTTTGTAAAAGTAAAAAAATAAGTTGGATGCAAAATCATGAAAACTCAGTCAACAAACAAAATATTATTATTTAAAAAATCATTTTGTTAATATATAACAACACATTTGGGTTGGGTGGATATAGTCGTTATTTCTCTACCTACATTTGCAAAACATTACTATAATCATTAACATCAAATAAAAAAAAAAAGGTCCAATGCATTACATGTTGGGTGAGGTCTATTAATACTTTAATTATAAGGTGGATTAATTTTTAAAGTAGGATAGGAGCTTACCCACTCAAAACAATGATGATTATAATAAAAACTTTAAAATTGACCATTTATACGTGTGCATTAAACATGAAAATGTGAACACATGTTTTGCTTTCAACATAAAATAAAGCGACAAGCCATATAAATTGTGATAATACAATAAACTAAATAAATATTAATAATACAAAACATTATGGACTTTATATGTATTTTCTAAAAACTATTAAAACAAATGATATCAAAATAATACGGAAAATAAATTATCAAAAAAATACTCCAGCTCATTTTTATATTAAAAGTTGTTTTCACAAAACATTATCGTTATATATTAATACCATTTAAAAAAATTTAAAAACGAAACTCAAACTTTTCAAAATTACCATATTTAAAAAAAAAATATCTATATCAAATCACTTCATTAATCAATTAAATTATATTTATTTTACTTTTATTAAATTTAAATTTTAAATATAAAGTTATCTAACTTAATTTATTTATTTAAGGGTTGTTGATTATAAGTATATTTGTAATGAAATTATTACATAATGCCAAGCAAACAATTTAATTTAAATTATTTAAACAAATTTCCATACTCACCAACCGCACCTCACTACTTCCTTCCTTCAACAACTTCAAACCCTAAGAAAGACCAGTCAACCATAACATGCTGTCATATCACAGCCCTCCATTTCACTTCATCAACGGCCCATCTTTCTTTTCAACTAACATACATACACACCTACTACCACCAATCATCTATATAAGCCAATCCTTTTACCACAAATTTTCTCAGGAAATTCAACTTCAATTTCCACTCTCTTACTTTAACCTCCTTTCATTACAGAATCATCTTTCATAAGATACCCACAAGACCCTAGGCTTTCACTCCACCAAGAAACATCAAATGGGTAGCAATATTAATAATCACCAAAACGAGGGATTCTGTCTGAATGATCCTTTGAACTGGGGGGTTGCCGCGGAGGCGCTCAAGGGTAGCCATTGGGATGAAGTTAAGAAAATGGTGGCCGAATTCAGGAACCCTGCGGTTAAACTCGGGGGAGAAACCCTCACCATTTCTCAGGTGGCGGCAGTTGCAACTGCTGCTGGTAGTATTAATACTGTTCAAGTGGAGCTAGCAGAGTCCGCCAGGGCTGGTGTAAAGGCTAGCAGCGATTGGGTTATGGATAGCATGAATAAAGGGACCGACAGCTACGGTGTAACCACGGGCTTTGGCGCCACCTCCCACAGACGAACCAAACAAGGCGGCGCTCTTCAAAAAGAACTTATTAGGTTTCTGAATGCCGGAATCTTTGGTAATGGAACAGAGAGATGTCATACACTTCCCCAATCCACGACAAGGGCAGCCATGCTGGTTAGGATCAACACTCTCCTCCAAGGATATTCCGGTATCAGATTTGAAATCCTCGAAGCCATCACTAAGTTCTTAAACATCAACATTACCCCATGCCTCCCACTTCGAGGCACGATCACCGCCTCCGGAGATCTCGTCCCCCTCTCCTACATCGCAGGGCTCCTCACGGGTCGACCAAATTCAAAGGCAGTTGGGCCCAATGGGGAGCCCCTGAACCCCGAGCAGGCTTTTCGCATGGCCGGAGTCGAGGGTGGCTTTTTTGAGCTTCAACCCAAGGAAGGCCTTGCTTTGGTCAATGGAACGGCAGTTGGCTCTGGATTGGCTTCAATTGTGCTGTTTGATGCTAACATATTAGCCCTTTTGGCTGAAGTTCTCTCAGCAATTTTCGCTGAAGTGATGCAAGGAAAGCCAGAGTTTACAGATCACTTGACGCATAAATTGAAACACCACCCTGGCCAGATCGAGGCCGCGGCTATCATGGAGCATATTTTGAAAGGGAGCTCGTATGTTAAGGCTGCCGAGAAGTTACATGATACGGATCCTTTACAAAAGCCAAAACAGGACAGGTATGCTCTTAGGACATCCCCGCAATGGCTCGGCCCTCAGATTGAGGTCATCCGGTCCTCTACCAAGTCTATCGAGAGGGAGATCAACTCGGTGAACGACAACCCATTGATCGACGTCTCCAGGAACATGGCCTTGCACGGTGGAAACTTCCAGGGCACCCCGATTGGTGTATCGATGGATAATACCAGGTTGGCTATTGCAGCAATTGGAAAGTTGATGTTTGCACAATTCTCTGAGCTTGTGAATGACTTTTACAACAACGGGCTGCCTTCTAATCTCACTGGTGGGCGAAATCCTAGCTTGGATTACGGTTTCAAGGGGGCCGAGATCGCCATGGCATCATACTGCTCGGAGCTCCAGTTTTTGGGAAACCCGGTGACAAACCACGTTCAGAGCGCAGAACAACACAATCAAGATGTCAATTCTCTCGGTCTGATTTCGTCGCGAAAAACTGCTGAGGCCATTGATATCTTGAAGCTCATGTCCACCACTTTCTTGGTGGCACTTTGCCAGGCTATTGACTTGAGGCACCTGGAAGAAAACATGAAGAGCGTAGTCAAGAACACGGTTGGACAGGTTGCCAAACGTGTCCTGACCATGGGAACGAACTGTGAGCTTCACCCATCGAGATTTTGCGTGAAAGATCTACTGAGAGTTGTAGACCGCGAATATGTGTTTGCTTACATCGACGATCCTTGCAGCTCGATGTACCCATTGATGCAGAAACTTAGGGGAGTTCTTGTTGAGAACGCCCTTAAGAATGGGGAAGCAGAGAAGAATCTGAACAGCTCAATCTTTCAGAAGATCGCAGCTTTCGAAGAAGAACTGGAGGCCCTTTTGCCGAAGGAAGTGGAGAGTGCCAGAGCCGCGTTCGATGAAGGGAAGGCGACAATTCCAAACAGGATCAAAGAGTGCAGGTCTTATCCGTTGTACAAGTTCGTGAGGGAAGAAGTGGGGACTGAATTGTTGACAGGAGAGAAAGTGCGGTCGCCTGGAGAGGAATTCGATAAGGTGTTCTCGGCCATGTCCAGGGGAGAGATCATTGACCCCTTGCTGGAATGTTTGAAGGAGTGGAACGGTGCTCCAATTCCAATATGTTAACTTGTATTTTTTTTTTTTTAAATTTCAATTCTTTTGTTGAATGATATTATATGTAAAATTAAAATCATCTCTAAAAAAAATAATGGGATGAGAATGTTATATTATAATAAGAAGTACAAGCTCAAATACTTAGTTCAATTGTCAATAATGAACCGTGAATTAAAATTTATAAAATATCTTAAATTGAAGTGGAATAATAATTCTATAATATTATTTAGGTTAGGAGCATTTGACATACACATCAAAGGTATTCAACTTATTGAAACTAAAAAATTATGGAGGTTTGATAAAATTTAACTTTGAGAGGTGACTTATTAGGATTCAAGTTTAAGTGTTAAACAAATTTGAAATATCCAAATTAATTATATTTTAAAAGATTCATTCAAAAATCACAAACATATTAACTCATACTTCATCCTCAATATCAAGATTCACTTTGTATGTAAAATACGTAACAAAAAATATTCAACCAAAGTTCTTATAAGAACATTGGTAAAGCAAATGAAGTAAACTTTGTTTATTATTCTATCTTAAAATGAAATTCTCTATACATAAATGACCAACTTTATGCAATTGAAGTGAATGAACATTTAATGTTGGGTAATTAGAATTAAATTTTGCAAACACGATTATTTTTCATACGAAGTGAATGGACATTTAATGTGGGGTAATTAGAATTAAAATTTTCAAACACGATTATCTTTCATTAAAATTTCAATTATTTTCTTACAATAATTTTAATTTTACTAACAAGGTTAGATATAAGTCTTTTTGATAAAGAATAGGCTATTAATCTACTTTAATTTCACTTTCAAAGAGCACAACACATCATGAACACATCATGAAATAACAGATCAACAAAAGAGAGTTGATTGTGAATTCTTAGGTGAGGATTGGGTATATGGTGAAATTACAGCCATATCGACAATTGTCCATTCAAGGTAAAACTCACAACTTAAGTTCAAAGTTCTATAATCCTTTTTGTATTATTGCAAAAGTAGAAATGTAACTTAAAAATTGGATTTTTCACATATAGATAAAATGAAGAATGTTATACATAATTCACCATTGAAGAAAAAAATCGGAGATTATATAGCCCAACTACATGTCCTCATTCTACAATAGGATTAGGGTGCTTGTCCTAAAGCAATTATAGATGAAAGAATGCCGTGGAAAGAAAATGCTAGTTTTGGGTAATATTTGATTCATTGGTCTTATTCAAATGATGAGGATGTTAGTTGGGAAGAAGATATTCTCAAAGAAAAATTTCCAAATTTTGTATTAACTTTGAGAAAATCAGTTAAAAAATGAGATTTTGAAGGGAATTTAGAATCTCACAACTTCTTTCATAAGAATTCATATGGGGCAATCTCCACAAATAATACGTAACAATTATCAACCTTAAGGGAATTCATATCTTGTCAACGTAAGATATCACGCGAAGAAGGAATCATAACTTTGCTCCCCACTAAGAGCAACATCATTTAATGTAAGGTTACATTTCTATCTAACTTAATAAAGGGATACTTATTTGTTGAGTTATGGAACCTACACTTATAATAAACTCTATTGTTGTTGATTAGAGTTTATTGAATTTATATTTGGTTTTGGGCTTGGTCTTGGACCTGACCAAGAGTTATTTATGTTTTATTACCTGAATGTTTACCCTATAAATATGTGATTATTAAGGGTTTACATGAATGAGACAAAATCATATAGAGATAAAGTGTGAGACAAAAACTTTGTATTCCTTCTTCTTCTTCATAGTGAAATCTGTGACGACTGAAGTGGACGTAGCTCAATTTGAGTGAACCACTATAAATACGTGTCATCTTGTGTTCTTATTTCTTGAGTTTTTTACAGATCATTTCAAGTAGGTCGGAATAGGGAGATACAAATCCTAGCAATTGGTATCAGAGCTTCTAGTCTAGATCTAAGCATTGGAAACGATGGCAAGCGAGAACAGTTTAGGACATGTGATTGGAAGATTCGATGGGAAAAATTATGTCTTCTAGAGGATGCAAATTGAAGATTATCTCTATAGAAAGAAGCTTCATGTTCCTTTGAGTGAGAAACCAGAGAAGATGGATGAACTTGAATAGAAACTCCTTGATAGATAAGTTTTGAGAGTTGTCCCATTGACACTAGCCAAGACGGTTGCTCACAATGTAGAAAATGAGAAGACCACCATGGGTCTAATGAAATCTCTTTCTGATATGTATGAGAAACCATCTACTAACAATAAGGTACACTTAATGAAAAGACTCTTTTAATGAAGAATGAATGATAGTATTTCTGTCACTATTCATTTTAATGAATTCAATACAATTGTGAATCAATTGCTATCTGTTGAGATTGATTTTGGGGATGAAGTTAGTGCCTCGATTTTGTTAGCATCTCTACCAAATAGTCGGGAACCTATGAGGGCTGCAATTAGTAATTTAGTTGGAAATGTTAAATTGAAATTTGTTGAAGTTAGAGATCGTATTCTTGCTGAAGAGGTTCGTAAATTTTATTATGGTAAAACGTTCAAAAGTTCTACTCTGTATGTGGAAAACAGGGGCAGAGGTAATGATAGAAATTTCAACCGAGGTAAGAGCAGATCTATATCGAGGAGCATAAGAAGTCAGTCCAAGTCTGGGTGGACATTTGAGTGCTAGAATTATCATAAACAAGGTCATTTGAAGAGGAACTGCAAAGCACCGAAGATAAACGGTGATGATAAAAATGATGCAGCCAATATTGTTACATAAACTTTCAATGATGCGTTACTTCTATCTGTTGATAGCCCGATAGATTCATGGGTCTTGGACTCGGGAGCGTCTTTACACACCACTACCCACAAAGAATTAATGGAGAATTATGTGGCTGAAAACTGTGGGAAAGTTTATTTCGTAGATAGTGAGCCACTAGATATTGTTGGCATGAGGGACATCAAATTGAAGATGACAAATTTTTCTGTTTGGAAGATTAATAAGGTGAGACACATTCTAGGTTTAATGCGCAATCTGATTTCTGTTACACAACTTGATGAAGAAGGTCACAATTTTAGTTGTGGAAATGGTGCGTGGAAGGTGACTAAAGGAGCAATAGTTGTTGCTCGAGGTCACAAAACTGGAACGTTATACAAGACTTCAACTTGCATAGAAACAGTTACTGCTGTAATTGATGACTCAAAGAACAGTGAGTTCTTGTATTGTAGGTTGGGCCATATGAGCGAAAAAGGGATGAAAATTCTTTTGAAGAATGGACAGATTCTAGAACTAAAGTCTGTTGAACATCAGTTATGTGAAAATTGCATTCTTGGAAAATAGAAACATGTGAGTTTCTTAAAGATTGGGAAGAAGCTCAAGAAAAAAAGATTGGTACACACTGATGTGTGGGGACCTGTACATGTTTCTTCTATTGGCAAATCATAATACTACGTGACGTTTATAGATGATTCGACAAGAAAGGTTTGGGTATATTTCATGAAGCACAAGTCTAAAGTATTTGTTATTTTCAAGAAGTGGGAGGCTTTAGTTGAAAATGAAAAAAACCAGAAGGTTAAATGCTTGAGATCCAACAACGGAGGCGAGTACATCAGTTCAGATTTCACAAAAAATATTGTGATGTAAATGAGATAAGTATGGTGAAAACTGTTCCCTGAACGCCTCAAGAGAATGGAGTAGTTGAACGGATGAATCGAACATTGAACGAAGGTACTAAGCGCATGAGATTACATGTAGGGCTGCCTAAAACCTTATGGGTAGAAACTATCAATATTGCTGCCTACTTGATAAATAGGGGACCATTTGTTCGTCTGTTCCTCTTGAATTCAGAATTCCTGAAAAAATCTGGAGCAATAAAAAAGTAAAACCTTTCTTATTTGAAAGTATTTGGTTATTTATCATATGTTCATATTAATGAATGTGATAGGAGCAAGCTTGATCCAAAGTCTAACAAATGTTTTTTCATTGGTTATGGTGATATCGAGTTTGGTTATCGTTTATGGGATAATCAAAATCAGAAGATCATTCGTAGCAGAAATGTTATCTTCAATGAAAATGTTCTCTACAAAGATTGTGTTGGGAAGACATCAGATGGTAATTCCAAGGTTGAAGAGACTAGTACAGTCGATTTGAGAGAATTTTCAGCTGAATATATACCGACTATCAAAGAAGACCAGTGTGTTGCTGAAGATGAAATCGTTGAGAACGTGCCCTAGAGGCAAATCAGAAAACACCGATTATACAGTTGAGAAGATCGTCAATGAATCGAAAACCAGTCGAGAGGTGGTCTCCATCTCTGAACTATATATTGTTGACAACTAGAGATGAACCTTAATGATATAAAGAAGCAATACAATCTGATGAATCAATTAAGTGGGAGTCTGCGATGAAAGATGAGATGAACTCTTTGACGTTGAATTAGACTTGGGAGCTCACTAAGAAACCGAAGGGAAAGAAAGCACCTCCATGGAAGAAGCGATTAATGTTAGTTCCATCAAATCTTTTTATCTTGAAATCATGGGTGAGCCATCTATTAAGGTACAAGAGATGTCAGAGGAAAAGTTAATTGAATTAGATAAAGATTATGACGCATATGAAGAGGTGGTGAGACATTTTTGACTCATGACATCGAATGAAAATAAATCACCTTTAAGAGAGATTCTTGCTAAAATATTGGAAGTGTTGCCTGAAATTTGTGAAATCTCCTATTTGAAAAATAATTATCAAAGTAGTCAGATTAAAATGTTAGATGGCCTGCCTCTTGAGTTTCTAAAAATCAGGAAAATGTATATCGAAGCCGAATCGAATATACTCCACTTAAAATATAAATGATTGGAAGAAATATAGCTTATAATATTTGTGGGATCAATGATAGCGTCAAACATGACATCCTTAAATCTCTTATAAATTCTATAAGTAGTGGGATCTATTGCTTTTGTGAGATGAAAATATGTCATATGGACTAGTGGATTGGGATTGGTATAGATTGTGTGATTGAGTGACTCTTGACATTATTGGGATACCAGATAAAATTCTTGTTGCTTGGTACAATGAATTTCGAGGAGTTAGATATTGAAGTGGGATCTTGAAGTGGGAAGATTTTCTGTTGGTGTGGAATTAAGGAATAAGGGTGACAATTTTCATTGGGTGATATAGGTGGTTTACGGGCTGGTACTCTAAAATTAGAAATAAAAGTTTTTTAGTGAATTGTCAAGTGTGACAAGTTTATGGGATATGCCCATAATTTTTGCAAGTGATATAAACGAGGTGAGGGATTCATTTAAAAGAACTATGGCCAGAAGAGTAACTAACATAATGAGAGATTTCTTCGAGACTATCCATAATCTCGAGCATGTTGATCCACCATTGGAATGAGGGAGGTATACGTTTAGAAGAGGCAATGGAATAGGTGGATTGGTCTAGTCTACATAGACAAATTTCTCATCAATTAATTAGTTTTTTAGGGAGTGACAAATATCTTTCAGAAGGTCCTTCTTGGAGTTGTTCGGATCATCAAACTATCCTACTTAAGCGTAGAAAGGGTGTGTTGTCCCTTTAGGTTCGAGCATAAGTGGTTTGCTAGTGTTGACTTTTTATCGTGAGGGCAAGAGTGGTGGGAGAATCAAGAACCCACAGATTCAGCATCGTTGAATCTTTTTGTAAATTTGAGTAACTTGAGAAAGCTCTTAAAAAGTTGATACATGGGGAACGTGCAATTTTTTGTACAAAGATCGATGAATTATGTAACAAGATTAATGATATCGATGGGACATAAAGGATTCGGGATCTTTCGGCTTTTGAAGTTAGTTCTTGTAACTATTTGGTGTGTAACCTTCTGAATATGTATAAGGAAGAGGAGATCAGGGCAAGACAACAAATTAAGGAAATATAACTAAGAAAGGGGGATATGAATTCAAAAAAATTTCACGAAGTATGAAAGACGCAAGTGAGAAACAATGTGATTAACTCAATTTCGGTTCAAGACATTCTTTACGTTTGTGAACTAGTGATTTCGGATAGTATCGTGCAATTCTATAAGGAATTGTTCAAAGAACAATATATGATCAGACTAAAATTGGATGGTGTTTCTTTTGATTGTATTAGTGATGAGTATGACTGTATTTTCAAAGCTCGTTTCACACTTGAGGAAGTAGAAGTCACAGTCATGGGATGTGGTAGCGATAAGGCTTCTAGAAGCGATGACTTTGCATTCACATTTTATAAAAAAAGTGTGGTCGTTCCTTAAATCCGATATCATGAAAGTGTTTGAGTATTTTTTTTTTCTTATTATCCTCTTTCGATAAGATTGGAACTTAACGTTAATTTGTTAATCCGCAAGGCTTTTAGAACAATTGATATAAAGAACTTAAGACTGATCAGTCTTGTGTTGTCATTTTATAAGATTATCCAAAAAATTTACGAACATATTGTGTGGGGTACTTGAACCGATTTCGGATAATCAGATGTCTTTTATCAAGAGTCATCAAATTTTTGATGCGTCATTTATCGTAGAGGAATGCATTGATTCGGCGAACTACAAGGAAAATAATGTTAAGATTTGTATCTCTCAAATCCGACCTGCTTGAAACGATTTGTAAGAAACTCAAGAAATTAGAACACAAGAAGACACAGATTTATAGTGGTTCACTCAAATTGAATTACGTCCACTTCAACCGTCACCAGATTTCACTATGAAGAAGAAGAAATACAAAGTTTTTGTCTCACACTTTATCTCTCTAAAATTATGTCTTATTCATGTAAACCCTTAATAATTACATATTTATAGGGACATTCAGGTAATAAAACATAAATAACTCTTGGTTAGGCCCAAACCCAAAACCAAATACAAACTCAATAAACTCTAATTAACAATTGTATAGTTTATTATAAGTGTAGACTCCATAACTCAACAATATCCCACTTGGAGACTAACTTCATTATTTATCGATCGATAGAGGCTCTCCATTTGGTATCTTAATGAAGAAGACCAACTAAAGTTGCACACAATTTTAGTTTCTCATTTGTCATAGTTTTCGTCAGCATATCAACTGGATTCTCACTCTTGAGAATCTTCTCAAGAGCTAATACTTCATCTTCTAAAGCTGGCCGGATGAAATGATAACGAACTTGTATATGTTTTGTCCTTCCATGATAAACTGGATTTTTTGTCAAATGAATGACACTCTGATTGTTGCATCGCAACACACTTCCCTCGTAGTTTTGACCTAATTTTCTCAAAAATAGTTGTAACCACATCATCTCCTTAGTAGTCTTTGTCACAACAATATACTCTGCCTCACAACTAGAAAGAGAAACAATCTTCTTCAATTTTAAAACCCAACTGATTGTAGTACCTCCTAGAGTATAAATGTATCATGTTGTGCTCTTCCTACTATCAACATCACCACCATTGTCAGCATCACCATATCCTTCCAAACTCATATTAGACTTTTGAAAACACAAAACAAAACTCGTACTTCCTCTTAAGTATCGTAGTATTTACTTTACTGCTTCCCAATGTTGTCTACCCAAGTTGCTCATGAATCTACTAACAACTCTCACTACATGTGCTATGTCTGGTCTTGTACAAACCATCGCATACCTAATACAACCAATGACAGAAGCATACGGAACAGTGTCCATGTAATTTTTCTCCTCCTCTGTTGAAGGTGATCGATCTTTAGATATTATGAAGTGACTAACTAAGGGAGTAGTAACTAGTTTTGCATCATACAAGTTGAACCTACTAAGAACTTTCTTCACACATTCTTCTTGTGAAAGCTTGAGAAATTCTCCATCCCTAAAAAATTCTCATCCCAATGATTTATTTTGCAGCACACAAATCCTTCATTGCAAACTTTTCAGACAACTATTTCTTTAGCTTGTTAATATCATACAAGTTTGCTCCAACAATCAACATGTCATCAACGTAGAGGAGTAGAATAATGTACGATTTATAAAACCACTTGATATAGCAGCAATGGTCAGCTTCACATTTCAGAAAATTGTTACTTTTCATGAAGCTATCAAACTTCTTGTATCATTGCCTTGGAGCCTGTTTCAAACCATACAGACTCTTCTAAAGCTTACACACAAGCTCATCTTTTTCTTTGATTTCAAATCATTCAGGTTGTCACATGTAAATCTCTTCATCTAAATCACCATGAAGAAAAACAGTTTTGACATTCATTTGTTGAAGATGAAGTTTTTCTTTCACAACCAAACTCAAAATAGTTCTGATTGTCATCAATTTAACTACTAGAGAGAAGATCTCATTGTAATCAATACCTTATTTCTGTTGAAATCCTTTCACAACCAATCTTGCCTTGCACCTCATGGTTTTATCATGTTCTTCTTTAATCATGAAAATCCATTTATTGTGAAGTAGATTAATAGCCTATTCTTTATCAAAAAGACTTATATCTAACCTTGTTAGTAAAATTAAAATTATTGTAAGAAAATAATTGAAATTTTAATGAAAGATAATCGTGTTTGAAAATTTTAATTCTAATTACCCCACATTAAATGTCCATTCACTTCGTATGAAAAATAATCGTGTTTGCAAAATTTAATTCTAATTACCCAACATTAAATGTTCATTCACTTCAATTGCATAAAGTTGGTCATTTATGTATAGAGAATTTCATTTTAAGATAGAATAATAAACAAAGTTTACTTCATTTGCTTTACCAATGTTCTTATAAGAACTTTGGTTGAATATTTTTTGTTACGTATTTTACATACAAAGTGAATCTTGATATTGAGGATGAAGTATGAGTTAATATGTTTGTGATTTTTGAATGAATCTTTTAAAATATAATTAATTTGGATATTTCAAATTTGTTTAACACTTAAACTTGAATCCTAATAAGTCACCTCTCAAAGTTAAATTTTATCAAACCTCCATAATTTTTTAGTTTCAATAAGTTGAATACCTTTGATGTGTATGTCAAATGCTCCTAACCTAAATAATATTATAGAATTATTATTCCACTTCAATTTAAGATATTTTATAAATTTTAATTCACGGTTCATTATTGACAATTGAACTAAGTATTTGAGCTTGTACTTCTTATTATAATATAACATTCTCATCCCATTATTTTTTTTAGAGATGATTTTAATTTTACATATAATATCATTCAACAAAAGAATTGAAATTTAAAAAAAAAAAAATACAAGTTAACATATTGGAATTGGAGCACCGTTCCACTCCTTCAAACATTCCAGCAAGGGGTCAATGATCTCTCCCCTGGACATGGCCGAGAACACCTTATCGAATTCCTCTCCAGGCGACCGCACTTTCTCTCCTGTCAACAATTCAGTCCCCACTTCTTCCCTCACGAACTTGTACAACGGATAAGACCTGCACTCTTTGATCCTGTTTGGAATTGTCGCCTTCCCTTCATCGAACGCGGCTCTGGCACTCTCCACTTCCTTCGGCAAAAGGGCCTCCAGTTCTTCTTCGAAAGCTGCGATCTTCTGAAAGATTGAGCTGTTCAGATTCTTCTCTGCTTCCCCATTCTTAAGGGCGTTCTCAACAAGAACTCCCCTAAGTTTCTGCATCAATGGGTACATCGAGCTGCAAGGATCGTCGATGTAAGCAAACACATATTCGCGGTCTACAACTCTCAGTAGATCTTTCACGCAAAATCTCGATGGGTGAAGCTCACAGTTCGTTCCCATGGTCAGGACACGTTTGGCAACCTGTCCAACCGTGTTCTTGACTACGCTCTTCATGTTTTCTTCCAGGTGCCTCAAGTCAATAGCCTGGCAAAGTGCCACCAAGAAAGTGGTGGACATGAGCTTCAAGATATCAATGGCCTCAGCAGTTTTTCGCGACGAAATCAGACCGAGAGAATTGACATCTTGATTGTGTTGTTCTGCGCTCTGAACGTGGTTTGTCACCGGGTTTCCCAAAAACTGGAGCTCCGAGCAGTATGATGCCATGGCGATCTCGGCCCCCTTGAAACCGTAATCCAAGCTAGGATTTCGCCCACCAGTGAGATTAGAAGGCAGCCCGTTGTTGTAAAAGTCATTCACAAGCTCAGAGAATTGTGCAAACATCAACTTTCCAATTGCTGCAATAGCCAACCTGGTATTATCCATCGATACACCAATCGGGGTGCCCTGGAAGTTTCCACCGTGCAAGGCCATGTTCCTGGAGACGTCGATCAATGGGTTGTCGTTCACCGAGTTGATCTCCCTCTCGATAGACTTGGTAGAGGACCGGATGACCTCAATCTGAGGGCCGAGCCATTGCGGGGATGTCCTAAGAGCATACCTGTCCTGTTTTGGCTTTTGTAAAGGATCCGTATCATGTAACTTCTCGGCAGCCTTAACATACGAGCTCCCTTTCAAAATATGCTCCATGATAGCCGCGGCCTCGATCTGGCCAGGGTGGTGTTTCAATTTATGCGTCAAGTGATCTGTAAACTCTGGCTTTCCTTGCATCACTTCAGCGAAAATTGCTGATAGAACTTCAGCCAAAAGGGCTAATATGTTAGCATCAAACAGCACAATTGAAGCCAATCCAGAGCCAACTGCCGTTCCATTGACCAAAGCAAGGCCTTCCTTGGGTTGAAGCTCAAAAAACCCACCCTCGACCCCGGCCATGCGGAAAGCCTGCTCGGGGTTCAGGGGCTCCCCATTGGGCCCAACTGCCTTTGAATTGGGTCGACCCGTGAGGAGCCCTGCGATGTAGGAGAGGGGGACGAGATCTCCGGAGGCAGTGATCGTGCCTCGAAGTGGGAGGCATGGGGTAATGTTGATGTTTAAGAACTTAGTGATGGCTTCGAGGATTTCAAACCTGATACCGGAATATCCTTGGAGGAGAGTGTTGATCCTAACCAGCATGGCTGCCCTTGTCGTGGATTGGGGAAGTGTATGGCATGTCTCTGTTCCATTTCCGAAGATTCCAGCATTCAGAAACCTGATAAGTTCTTTTTGAAGAGCGCCGCCTTGTTTGGTTCGTCTGTGGGAGGTGGCGCCAAAGCCCGTGGTTACACCGTAGCTGTCGGTCCCTTTATTCATGCTATCCATAACCCAGTCGCTGCTCGCCTTTACACCAGCCCTGGCGGACTCTGCTAGCTCCACTTGAACAGTATTAATACTACCAGCAGCAGTTGCAACTGCCGCCACCTGAGAAATGGTGAGGGTTTCTCCCCCGAGTTTAACCGCAGGGTTCCTGAATTCGGCCACCATTTTCTTAACTTCATCCCAATGGCTACCCTTGAGCGCCTCCGCGGCAACCCCCCAGTTCAAAGGATCATTCAGACAGAATCCCTCGTTTTGGTGATTATTAATATTGCTACCCATTTGATGTTTCTTGGTGGAGTGAAAGCCTAGGGTCTTGTGGGTATCTTATGAAAGATGATTCTGTAATGAAAGGAGGTTAAAGTAAGAGAGTGGAAATTGAAGTTGAATTTCCTGAGAAAATTTGTGGTAAAAGGATTGGCTTATATAGATGATTGGTGGTAGTAGGTGTGTATGTATGTTAGTTGAAAAGAAAGATGGGCCGTTGATGAAGTGAAATGGAGGGCTGTGATATGACAGCATGTTATGGTTGACTGGTCTTTCTTAGGGTTTGAAGTTGTTGAAGGAAGGAAGTAGTGAGGTGCGGTTGGTGAGTATGGAAATTTGTTTAAATAATTTAAATTAAATTGTTTGCTTGGCATTATGTAATAATTTCATTACAAATACCTTATCAACAGTATTTTGAGAATTATATTAATTAACTAAAATTTCTTTAGTTTCTTAAATAAATGAATAAAAAAAAGTTTGATATTATATTTTTCAGAATTTTTATGGATTTTAAAAAAATAGTTATTTTGAATTTTTGTAGGATGAATTATCAAAATATCATTCTATATTTAAAATTTAAATTTAATTTATTTTATAGTTTAATTGATTAATAAAGTGATTTGATATATCTAATGTTTTTTTTTAAAATTAAAATTATGTTTGGATGGTTGCAATTTATTTAAATAATATTGATATTGGTAATTTAAAAAAGATTGAGTTTTTTTAGTAAAAAAAATTTAAGGTATTAACATATGATGATAAGATAATTTTATTTTTATCATGATGTTGATTGATAAATGAGTAGATGAAATTATATTTAATTATAATTAAAAAAAGTAGAAAATTAACATATATTCCTTAACTATCTCTCTTTTCCATATTATTTTGATATAATTTATTTTAATAATTCAAAAAAATACATATAAAGCCTTTAATATTTTATATTATTAATATTTTTTAGTTTATTGTATCATCACAATTTATATGGCTTGTCCCCTTTGTTTTAAGTTTAAAGAGAAAAACATGTGTTCACAATTTTCATGTTTAATGCAAACTTCTAAATTATCATTTTTTTAAAGTTTTTATATATAATCATTGTTGTTTTTAGTGGGTAAGCTGCTATTCTACTTAAAAAATTTAATACACCTTATAATTGGATCCCACCCAAAATTGAATACATTGGACCTTCTCCCTTAAAACTTTTGTTTTTTATTTGATGTGAATAATGTTTTCCAATTAATGTTGATGGAGAAATAACGACTATAGCCACCCTACCCAAATGTGTTGTTATATATTATCAACATGAATTTTTAAATGATAAATTGACTGAGTTTTCATTTTGCATATAACTTAATTTTTTTTAGTTTTAAATTAAAGAAGTAATAATAGTCATGAGTAGATGTCCACTTTGTTTGAAAGTACTCACACAGACCGTCACACATATTTTATTTCATTGCAAGTTCGTTTTAAATTTTAAAGTTTATTATGGATAAAAGTTGGTTGATTATGGATAAAAGTTGAAATCGAACTGATGATTTAACTTCGATGGTTATAAATCATATATTCACATATGCAACCAAATTTAGACTTAACCAAAATAATGGTTATTTTTTCTTTAATCTTTTATGGATAAAAGTTATGAAAATAATTATCAATAAAGTTTATTAATAACATTTTAATATTTATAGAGTTTACGTCAATTAATTAATGAAGCATTAGTTAGTTTAAAAATGATATTATGGAAATAATTGAGAAAATCAGAATTATATTTTAATTTTAGATATTAAGAATTAACACAAATTCACTGTCATCACACTCACCCCTATTTAAAACATATTTAAAACGTTGAATTCAATTTATTTAAAAAATTGTGAGTTAATAAATAGATTGGATTTATCTTATATTCTTGGTGTAAATTATACCCTAATAAAAATGAATAGTGATTTTTAGTATACTCGAGTTTCTTTTAGGATTGAAGGTAGTTTATAATATTTTGTTTATTATTATTTGTAGTACTTATTTCTCTAAAAATAATTATAGTTGATGTTATTGAGATAAGATGAGATGAGATAATTAGTTGTCCAAATTGATATAACTAGTCTCAGAACTTTGAAGACCTATTTTTATCATTTTAGACCTATTTTTATCATTTTATTTTGATATACATAGTAAATGTAATAGTCTTGGTGGGAATGGACAAATTCAGAAATTATAATTCCATGTAGACTTAAAAAATAGATGAAATTAGCAAATAAATATGTGAGTTTTTCTAATTTTATAGAATTAGAGAAACAATAGTTAACTAAATTAAAAAATTAAAAAATATAATGATTTGAGGGTGATTTAATATTTGTAAAGGCTAAATAATTATCCACTATATAAACAATTTGTAATTGTTAATTTTTCATTGAAATAAAATCTCTCTTTAATTCCTCTAATTCTTAGACTTCTTTCTTAGGATGATTTGTGTATCTTTATCACAAATTTTATAGATGTATTTATACTTGTATCATTTAAAAAAAAAATGTAATTATATTATTAGTCTATATTTTGCTAAGATTCTAAAATTATGATGAAAAAACTCAATAAAATTATTTAAAAAATTGAGTAGGCATAAACTAAAAATAAAGAATAAATTTAAAAGATTTATTCTATGTTTCAATAAATAAAATAACTATTAGTGTTTTCTTTTTTAATTTACAAAGTTAACACAATATTTTATAGTCAAAACTAATTACACCCAATCTAATTTAAAGTGTATTTTTTTAGAATCAAATTTAAATATATTATCTATTAAATTAATAATAATTTGTTAATTTGTCTATTATACTCAATTATGTCAATGTTAATAGAATTGGCTAGCAATTGATTAGAACAACCAACAACCAACAAATTATTATTTTTATTGTGAAAATAATAGTGTCATATAATTGGTGGGCTCCTTTTTATTATAAGAAATAGATTATTGGATAAACTTATTGACCATTTTTCAAGGAATCATCGACTCATTCTTACCCACTTTCTTAGAAATTGCATCGCCTCTCTATCTCATAATGCAACTAAACTTAAGTGATTATTTTAACACACTTTGTTGTTGAGTTTACATCCCCAAAAGATTATAAAAATTTATTATTAAATGATATTTTAAAATAATATATTAGTAAATTTCTGTATCTCCACTTTTATTGAATTTAACCACTTAAATTTTAGATTTTTTTTTTATTAATTTACAACACAAATTAACTTATTATCTCTCCAATTTAGTTTAAAATATACTAAGTAAAACAAAGATTTTTTTTGGGTTTTGTTTACTTATGAACTTCTGAACTGAACTGCTGCTGGACATATTGTATTAAGGTTCTATATTAAAATAGACCTGTAACAAAATAATGACATCACTGATATTAATTATGTTAACGTGAATTATGCTAATCAAATTATCAAATTTGAATAAAAAAAAAAGGAACTCTATAATCTATATGTAGAGAGAAAGGGGAACTAATTTGCTAGTGTATTCAATTGAAGAAAATAAAATTTTGGTGTATTTACAATTTGAGGATAGGGGAAATATATTGGATCTTACTTTAAAAGTTATGAATTTTATTTTTTATTTTGAAAAAAAAAGTCACCACAAAACAACCATTTCAATCTCAGCACAGTACAATAATTATATACTTAAATATGTTAAAATAAAATCTAAACATTATATAAAGCAATTGAAATGAGTTTTAATCTTTATAACATGAGATGAATTAAACTAAATTAATATTAAATTCCATTAAATTTGTATGAATGTACTTAATTACTTATCTTAATTGTTAAACTATTCAAAAAAAAATTGTTACTTATATCCATTCAAAATCTTTACATAGACTTGTGTAGTACAAAAATTGATTGGTGTTGACTTGGAAGAAAATGAATTTTACATTTATTTTGAAGGTATTAATTTAGAGTTATATATATATTTTTTAAAAGATAAAAATATTTTATTTAATAAATTGAATAATATAATTGATTAGAGTGAAAATACAATAACATTTAATTATATATGAATTAAAAAAAATGAATAAGTATTTTTTAGTTGAGTAATAATTTGGAATAAAAATACATTATAATGATAACAGAAGCAACTTAAAAATGGTGAATTTAAAGGAATAAGAAAATTACCCTTTCACCGTCGCATAATATCGGCGCATATTATGCGTCGCTAATATTAAATAAAAGATTTATAATTGCAAAGCTTAAAAGTATTTATTTATTTGTTTTTTTAATAAACCCTAACATCCGGAGAAATACTAATCTAGACACAATGTGGCTTGAAACCAGTGACGGACCCAGAAATATTTTCTCGGGGGGCCAAATACATAGTAACGTAGTATTTTTTTGACGATCAAATAAATACATTTTTTAATTAAAATTTTACTCGGTAATTACATAAAAATATTAACAAGCATAATTACAAAATACTAACAAGCACAATTACTAAATTATTCTTGTCCATGAGTCGGTACAAAAGAAGACAAATCTCTTCATTACGTTGACTATACCAATCAATCAATTCAAGAAAATTACATTTATTTGATAAACTACTTAACTCATCATGTCCTCGAAAAGGTAATCATTGCCTCAATAGAAAGCGTTTTACATCAAACATTGTCGTTAAACGGGTGCGATAATTTATTTCTATATCACGACCATGTGTACGTAAAACGTTTCTCATGCTATGTCTTTGATCTTAAAATGATTCAAATTGAATTCTAGCTTCATTATGACAACTATTTGAAGTTCCCATATGTCGATGAATCTTTCTAATGCCCTTTTCCAATTTTTGTATCCATCTCCTATAAAGGTATCATCTACGTTTTCTCTATTTAAATGCTTAAAAATATAACACTAAAAACAAAATGATGCATCTTTTGATATGCTATATTTTAACCATGTATATTTGATCAGTAATATTAAACTCATTAGTAGGCTCATTAATTAATTGAGAAAGCTCGGACTGGTCATGTGATGTAGAAGTACAAATTCGTTTATAGAACATCTTCATTATTCTATATCCTACATAAAATAAATAACTAAAAATAAATATGTGTCATAACCTAGCCCCTAAATAAAATCTAACAAATACATTTATTTGTTGTAATAGTTTAAAATTAAGAAATATTAAATAATATTTCACCTTTATATTTATATAAATTATTATTTTACTCTTATATTTATAAAATTATTATTTTAATCTTTATTTTATAAGTAATTTGTATTATTAATTAATAATATTGAAATTAATAAAATATATATATATATAATTATAATATAAATATAGTTTTAAAATAAATAATAATCTTGGTATAAAATAAAATATTAATAATAATTACTTTAATAAAATTATATTTGAATTTAAAATACTATAGTTATGAATTAGTTTTTTTTATTAATTTTTTATAAAAGAAAGTGTTAATTTATTATAAATATTTATATATTAAAAAATAATGTTTGTATAAAATAAAAAAATTATTATTTTATTAAAAGAAGTGTGAGATTATTATAAAGTAAATGTGAGAGACAAGGTTTGATCACCTAACTTCTATTATGGATTTCAACTCCAAAACCAGCAAAACAAAGTAAATATAAATATATATAATATCTTAAAACTTTTATGGTTTGGGGAGGCCCCGGCCCCAGGCCCCCTTTAAGATCCGCCACTGCTTGAAACTGTAATGAATTTAATGCTACAAGATTTGTATAAGACTTTACTAAAGGAGAACATGAAACGGCAAGGCATTCTTGAACAAATGTATATAAACAGAAGAAGATGACAGAAATGAGTTTAAAAAATAAAGAAAAGTGTTGCTATATCCATCCTGGGGTGCCCTGATTAATCTAAGTAGAATAGTGTCACAATCTTTCTTAGATTCTTGACTTCTTGGCATGTTTCCATCAGCAATCTATTGTCATGGAAAGCATAACATATCAGTTGTTGTTGAACACGTAAAATAATGTCCATGTTACATAGCTTACAAAATCCATCATATACACACACAAAAGATATCAGAAAACCAAAACTCATTTTCTTCTCTTGAGAAGCCATGTACTGTAACCTTAAATATATTATATATATATAAGCGCTCATCATATGCGGTTTTTCTATAGATGTTTTAGCACAAATTAGCTAGAGAGATGAAAAAAGTTATAATACCGTTATCATGACCATTGCATAGTTGAGAATCTCAATAAGATCTTCGCCTTCCATGCTTCGCGTGACGCGATCACGTCATGGGTTTATGCCACCAAAGACTCCATCGCTCACCGAATCTGAGAAATTTAACGAAATGAGCACCAAAGACTCCATCGCTCACCGGATCTGGAAAATTTGACGAAATAAGTACCAAAGACTTCATCGCTCAGGGTTGTTTTTGTCGTTGTGTGTCATTTTGTCCGTCATTGTGTTCTTTTACCGTTGTGTGTCGCGTGACACGAATGAGTATTTTCGTCCGAAAGAGTATTTTTGTAAACTTTATCAGGCCTGAATCATTTCCCAAGATGAGATCGTTATCACGGTCATTTCATGAAATTTTCCAAATGGAATACATCTTCTCAGGTAAAAACTCTTGTTTTTTATTTGAGGTTAATGATTAGTAATGTTTTGCAATTAATGTAGATGAAGAAATAACCACTATAGCCACTAACCCAAATGTGGTTTTATATATTATCAACATAAATTTTTAAATAATTAGTTGACTGAGTTTTCATTTTAAATCTAAGTTAATTTTTTTCAGTTTTAAATTAAAGAAGTAATCATAATCATGAGAAGAAGTCAACTAATTTGTTTGAAAGTCACACAAAACGTCACACATATTTTATTTCATTGCAAGATCGTTCGTTCGAAAATTTTGGAGTTTGTTACAGATAAAAGTTGAAATCGAATTGATCAGGACAGATTTGTAGGGCTCGGAAGCCCACCCTGAAAAGATATTATATATATATATATATATATATATATATTAAGGTACAAATGTGACATTACCCATAATATTTATATTTTTTATTTAATACATTATTTTTTATATCTAATATTAAAAAAAAAAAAGACAAAACTTACATTTATACACTATCGTTTTATCCATATATAATTTTCTCGCTATTTTTTAAGCTTACCTAAAATTCTTTTCAAACTCACCCTAACTCGAATTTCTGAATCGTCCATAGATTCCGATGGTTATGAATCATATAATCAGATATGCAACATAACTTAGACTTAACCAAAATAATGGTTATTTTCTCTTTAATCTTCTATAGATAAAAGTTATAAAAATAATTATCAATAAAGTTAAATAACTAATTTAATATTTATAAAGTTAACATCAATTAATGATGTTAATATTGAAAATGATATTATGGAATTAATTGAGAAAATCAGAGTCATATTTTATTTTTAAATATTAAGAATTAAAAGGAACTCATGATCATCACTGTCACCCTTACTTAAAACATATTTAAAACATTGAGTTCAATTTATTTGAGAAATTGTGAGTTAATATATAGATTAGATTTATCTTATATTCTTGGGATAAATTATATCCTATAAAAATGAACAGGTTTTTTTAGAATACTTAGGTTTCTTTTAGGGTTTAAGGTAGTTTATAATATTTTATTTATTTATTATTATTTGTAGTCCTTAAAAAAAAATTATAATTGATGTTATTGAAATAATTAGTCTTGTCAAAGTTGATATTGTTATTATTTCGGTTGTACTGGAAGACTTATTTTTTCATTTATTTTGATATATATATATGGGTGTGTTTAGTATGAGGGAGAAGGGTATAATACTATTAGTATATTATAAACTATACTAATAGTGTTTTAATATGGTGTTTTGTTAGGATATATATATTTCATATTTGGTATAAAATTTTAACTAATCCCTCTTAGGTACAACCCTTTTCTTATATCACTTAATTTTTAATTTCTCATTATAATTTTTATTAATATTATATATAACTTATTATTATATAATATATTAAATATATTTTATTTAGTTTTAATATTATTATTATATTTAATTATTTTTAATATATATTTTTAAATAGTTCAATATTTTAATTAAAAAATATTTATTTATTTTTATAATAATAATTTTATTAATTATTAATTTGTATATTTACTTATATTCTAAATAATAATTTTATTTTATTACAATTATAAATAATATTTAAATTAAATAAACATAATTTATGTTTATATTATAATTAGTTTTTTATATGTTAATTAAATTTACATTAATTATTAAATAATAGTATAATAATTTATAATAATAAAAAATATTATTTATAATATAAATAAATATAAAATAATAATAATAATTAAAATTTTAAATTAATATTTATATAACTTATACTACATTCTTATATTATATACCAAACACAAAATTATAAACCATATACAATTTATATAATTTCTTATAATTCATACCAAACATCAATAACCTATACAATTTATACTACCTTATATTATTTATACTTGGTTACAATTTATACCTCTATACAACTTATACCTTATATAATTTATACCACACACCAAACGCTATCATATAATTATAATAATAATTATATAATATTAATAAAGAGTATAATGAGAAATTAAAAATTAAATGATATATATAAGAATAGTGTTGTACCTAGGGGGGACTAGTTACTATTTTATACCAAATATGAAGTATAAATTATATAGGGGTATAAATTAATACCAATAGTAAAAATGTAAAAAACACCATATTAAAACACTATTGGTATAGTTTATACTATACCAATAGTACCTCTTTGTACCCTCAACCGAACATGGCCTAAATGTAAGTTTTGTGGGAATAAACATATTCAGACTTTATAATTCTGTATATATAAAACTAGTGAATAAATATGAATTTTTCTATATTTATAGAATTAGAGAAACAAAATATTTAACTAAATTGAAAAAATAAAAAATTATAAGTTAGGTAAACTTCTTATAAAAGAAATATTATAATGATTTGAGGGTGATTTGATATTTGTTCAGGCTAAAGAATTATCCATTATTTACTTATTGAGCAATTTGTAATTGTTAATTTTTCATTAAAATAAAATATCTCTTTCATTCCTCTAATTCTTAGAGTTCTTTCTTAGGATTATTTGTATATCTTAATTTATTACAAATTTTATAGATGTATTTATATTTGTATCATTTAAAAAAGACAATATAATTGCATTATTAGTCTATATTTGGCTAAGATTCCAAAATTATGATGGAAAAACTCAATGAAATGATTAAAAATTTTGAGTAGGCATAAACTAAAAAAAGAAAAAATTTAAAAAGAAATTTCCTTTATGTTTCAATAAATAATATTAGTTTTTTTTTTTTAATTTAAGAAGCTAACTCAATATTTATAGTCATAACTAATTGCACTCATTTTAATTTAAATTGTATTTTTTTAAGAATTAAATTTAAATTTATTATCTTATAGTCATGTCTACCTACGTCATTCTTTTGATTAAATAATAATTTATAAATTTGAACTATTATACTTAATCATATTAGTGTTAATAGAATTGACTAGATTTGTCACCACCCATTCAAATGGTTGAAAATGTCAAGCACACAATGCGGATTATATAGAAAGTTCTATGTTTTTGAATTTTTTTTGTGTGGAACTCTTGAAAATTCTTTAGAAGTTCTTAATTCTATGTAAGGTTATAGAACTATCTAAAATTTTCTATGAGTTTTTAGGTCTAGATTAAATAATAGAATTCTCTAAAATTCTTTAAGAGTTCCTAGATTTAGGTTAGATAATAGAAGAGTCCAGCAAATCCTAAGTCAAGGAACATCTAGAAATATCTCTCCACTTATATATAAACAAGTCTTATACACCTCATATACTTGTACCTTACACTTGTAAGCAACAAACAATGGATAATATATTCTCCAAGCTCTTTTTCTCACAAAGTGTTCCTTCTTTTTGCATCTTTTAAGAGGATGACTAGCTAGTATTAAGGTAATCTAGAATAGTGTCGCACGAGATGAGGAGTTATTCGGTGACCGAGTTTCTTCCCGTGACAAGTGGTATCAGAGCAAAAGTGGTATCATATCCATGTTTGTGCTTTTTCATTTGAAAGAAGGTCATGCTAAGAAGAAATAGATTTAGGTTTCAAAGTCACAAAGGGGCAAGTTTGTGAGAGAAGTGCTGACATAAAAGCGCGGGTGACCCGACTTGGAAGACATGTGAGAGCACGAGGAGGCTCTTGAGGTGTTGAGCGCGTTGACCGATAGGGTGACGGTGTTGGATGAGGTTGATGAAAATTTTGAGAATAAGGTAATGGGGATCATTAACAATTCGAATTGTAGCATTGTGACGAAGTATTGGAATCGGTTCAATAGGAGGTTAATGATATCCGGAAGGAAGTGCTCGAGACAATCCGAGGAGAAGTCCATGCGATGATCGACGCTCTCCGAAGGAAAATGATAGGGTGACTTTAAGCGATGGAATTTCACATTGGGTGTAATGGAGGGGAACGTCGAGGTGCGACACTTCATTGGATAAATGTTCCTAAGCCAACTCCGTTCAAGGGCTCGAGGAGTGCAAGGGAAGTTGAGGACTTCCTTTGGAACATGGAACAATAATTTCAGGCATCAAGCATATTTGATGATCGTACCAAGTTGGAAACAACATATTTCTTCCTGCAAGAGATGACACTACTATGGTGGAGGAGGTGTGAAGTAGACATTGAACGAGGCACATTGAGGATGGAAACGTGAGAAGACTTCAAGACCGAGTTCAAACGCCAATTCTTCCCAAAGAATGCTGATTTTGAGGCACAGAAGTGACTAAGTCAACT
This sequence comes from Impatiens glandulifera, assembly GCF_907164915.1. Lineage (NCBI taxonomy): Eukaryota > Viridiplantae > Streptophyta > Magnoliopsida > Ericales > Balsaminaceae > Impatiens > Impatiens glandulifera. The sequence continues at coordinate 4,429,364 of NC_061866.1, forward strand.
TGCGCACAATAGGACCATCAAAAAGTATGTGAAGGAGTTTCAAGAATAGATACTCGAGTTACCTAGTCTAACGGAACATAAGTCTCTATTCGCATTTGTTAACGACATAAAAACTTAGGCACAATTAGAGCTATTAGTATATTGTATATATCTTGTTACCTTGTTTAGATTCCTAGATTAGTGGGTTACCTTGTTTAGATTCCTAGATTAGTGGTTTACCTTATTAAGAGTCTTTTGACTAGTATATATTGTAACATTGTTTATCAATAATAACCATGGGATTAATCTCTATCATGGTATCAGAGTAAAGATCCTCTCAAGATCATCAATCGAATTTTTTTTTTTTTTTTCTCTCTTCCTCCCACCTTGCTGCCTCACGCACAAACTTCTAATGTCTGTCCCACCTACTAATTCAGACTCCTCCTCCAATCAAAGTCAGACGCCCACCACCATGTCTGTTTCTCAATACCACTCTGCTTTCTCTGTTAACAATCTCCGCTCCATAATTCCTATCACCCTAGAGATGGGTAGCGAGGAATATCTCTCTTGGGCAGACCTTCTCGAAAACCACTGCTTGATTCACAATGTTTACGAACATCTCAAACCAAAAACTCCCAACGCCTCCGAAACACCTTCAACATCTTCCGAGACCGACTCTCTTCTGTGGAAACGCCTTGACGCCCTTGTCAAGCAATGGATATTTGGAACAATATCCAAGGATCTACTAAACACGATCCAAAAACCTGGTATGACGGCTGCTCAGGCTTGGGAACGTTTAGCGAATATATTTCAAGATAACACAGGTTCTCGCGCTATGTATCTTGAAAATAGGTTTTCTCAAATTCGTCTCAATGATTTCCCAAACATGAGTGCTTATTGCACTGAATTGAAGATGATTGCGGATCAACTTGCTAATGTTGATTGCCCCGTTTCTGAAAATCGACTGGTGTTGCGTCTACTTGGGGGTTTGAATGAAAACTACGAAACAATCGCCACCATAATAGGTCAAAAGAAGCCTCTCCCATCTTTCTACGATGCTAGATCTGATTTGCTCCTTGTTGAAACAAGGAAGGATGAATTCGTCCACACAAACACCTCTTTTATTGCCTCGGACGATCGTAGCCAAGGCCGCGGAAACAACTCTAGCCAATCAGCCCGTGCTACCGGCCAGCAGCAGCAGCAGGGCACCTCTAGCGCGCAGGAACAGGCCGGCCAGGGCCGAGGACGCAGCCAGCGCGGCAGAGGACGCGGTCGCAACACCAGCCGCACATACCACCAGCAGCAGCAATTCTGGGCACCTCCTGGCCAACAGCAATGGGCACAGTGGGCGCCTGCGGGCTGGACAGCACCCCCTTGTCCCTACCCGACACAACAGATCTGGCCGCAGCAGCAAAGCGCCCCCTGGCACGCATCTGGTCAACAGCAACAAGGCGCCTCCTGGCGCGGTTCTGGCTATCAGCAGCAACACACTCGGACAGCAGGAGCAGGCGTACTCGGTTCTCGGCCACAGCAGGCCTACATGGCTGAGACGAGCCAGCAGCAGCCCCAAAGTTACGTTGCAACCGATATCAATCAGGCGATGCACACTTTATCCCTTACTCCGCCTGACGATACTTGGTACATGGATTCGGGAGCAACTTCACACATGACACCCAACTCAGGTAGTCTCTCGCCTTATTCTAATTTAAATTGTGTTAAAAATATCATTGTTGGGAGTGGACAGGAAATCCCGATTCGCGGTATTGGTAAAACTAACTTAAAACCACCCTTACCACCCTTACTTCTGAACAATGTTCTACATGCTCCCAAACTCATTAAAAATCTTATATCTATTCGTCGGTTTACTCGTGATAACAACGTCTCTGTAGAATTTGACTCACTTGGTTTTTCTGTAAAGGATTTCCAGACGGGGAAGGTTATCATGAGGAACAATAGCTCGGGGGATCTCTACCCACTCTCTCTGTCGAGCCAAAGCCAAAAACCCCCAACTAATTCTTCGTTTACTGCAATTTCGTCAAATTTATGGCATAATAGATTAGGACACCCCGGTGTCGATATTTTGCATTCTCTCAATAAATCAAATTCTATTTCTTGTAAGCCCGTTTTAGGGTCTAAACTCTGTGAGTCTTGCATCTTTGGTAAACAAGTTAAGTTACCATTTACCAATTCTGTCTCTTATACTACTTCCCCATTCGATATTATTCATAGTGATTTGTGGACGTCGCCTGTGCTAAGTACAAATGGACATAAATACTATATTCTGTTTCTTGATGATTACACAAATTTCCTTTGGACTTTTCCAATTGGAAACAAATCCCAAGTATTCTCCGTCTTCTCTACACTTCAAAATCAAATTCAAACACAATTTCAAAAGCCCATTAAAACAATCCAATGTGACAACGGAACTGAATATAACAACAGTCAATTTCGTACATTTTGTGACAAAAATGGTCTACAATTTCGCCTCTCTTGCCCCTATACTTCTCCTCAAAATGGTAAAGCAGAAAGAAAAATACGCACCATAAATAACATGATTCGAACATTGCTTACTCATGCTTCTCTCCCGTTAAATTTTTGGCATCACGCCCTCGAAATGACCACTTATCTCCTAAATATTCTTCCAAATAAACAAATTCGAAATTTCTCACCCACTCAACTTCTATATAACCGAACTCCTTCTTACTCTCACCTAAAAATTTTCGGTTGTCTTTGCTATCCTCTTCTTCCTCCAACCACTATTCACAAACTTCATAAACGCTCTACCCCTTGTGTCTTTTTAGGATACCCCTCTAATCATCGCGGCTACAAATGCTACGACCCAGCCTCAAAAAGATTTATCATCTCTCGTCACGTCATTTTTGACGAAACAAAATTTCCCTTTTCTCTTGTCCAAAACCCAAACTCAACTCACCCATCTCAATCCGAACCAATAACCATCCCAATACACATCCAAACCCCGCCCATCACCGAGTCCATTTCCCCACCAAACAACACTCCATTACCGAGCCCATTATCAACTCAACACACTCCACCAAACCCACCATCACCCATCACCACTTCACCAGGCCCAAACCCAAACACGACCAGCCCGTCCACAAGACCAAACCGTCCAAATCATTCACCAACCATCATCAATCCAACACGGACAATACGAACCCGCGCAATGGATGGGATTGTCTGTCCAAAACGCATTTTCAATCTAAACACACTCACATCTCCATCGCCTATTCCCAAAAACCCAAAGTTAGCTTTATCAGACCCGAATTGGAAAGCCGCCATGGACGATGAGTTTAACGCTTTAATTAGTAATAAGACTTAGGACTTGGTTCCGCGTCCTCAGGGTGTTGATATTATACGATGCATGTGGATTTTTAAGCATAAAACTAACTCTGACGGCTCTTTTGAGAGGCATAAAGCCCGTCTTGTTGGTGATGGCAGGTCTCAGCAGATTGGAATCAATTGTGAAGAAACCTTTAGTCCTGTTGTCAAACCAGCCACCATACGAACTGTTCTGAGCATTGCTTTATCGAAGTCTTGGTCCATTCACCAAATGGACGTCAAGAATGCATTTTTACATGGTAATCTCAACGAAACAGTTTACATGCATCAGCCTTTCGGTTTTAGAGACAAAATCTTTCCCGACCATGTTTGTTTATTGCGCAAATCTTTATACGGCTTAAAACAAGCTCCTCGTGCTTGGTATCAAAGGTTTGCAGATTTTGTCTCTACAATCGGTTTTACACACAGCACGACTGATCATTCGCTTTTTATCTATCAACATGGGTCCGAAATTGCCTATCTACTCTTGTATGTTGATGACATTATCATTACGGCTTCGTCTGATCAGTTACGTCAGACTCTCATGAAAAGCTTAGGCGCAGAATTTGCTATGAAGGATTTAGGTAAATTAAGCTATTTCTTGGGAGTTGCTGTATCGTATACTAAGGATGGACTTTGTCTTAGTCAGAAGAAATATGCTGAAGAAATTATTGATCGTGCTGGAATGTCTACTTGCAAATCAACACAAACGCCGGTCGATACAAATGGCAAACTTGGAAAATCAACTAGTCCACCAGTCTCTGACCCCACTCATTACAGAAGTTTAGCCGGAGCACTACAGTATCTTACTTTCACACGTCCTGATATTTCATATGCAGTCCAGCAAATTTGCCTCCACATGCATGATCCGAAAGAGGCTCACTTGGCTGCCTTACACAGAATCATTCGATACTTACAGGGTACAAAGCACTATGGCCTTCATCTTTACAAATCCTCACTATCTACACTCGTTTCATATACTGATGCAGACTGGGGAGGATGTCCAGATACCCGTCGCTCTACATCTGGCTATTGCGTCTTCCTAGGCGATAATCTTCTGTCTTGGTCGTCAAAACGGCAATCCACACTTTCTCGTTCTAGTGCTGAAGCTGAATATAGAGGAGTTGCCAATGTTGTCTCCGAATCCTGTTGGCTTCGCAATTTATTGTTAGAACTTCGTATCTCATTGGACAAAGCCACACTGGTCTACTGCGACAACATAAGTGCGATTTATCTCTCCCAAAATCCGGTCCAACATCAACGTACCAAACACATCGAAATGGACATACACTTTGTAAGGGAAAAAGTAGATAGAGGTAAAGTTCGCATTCTTCATATGCCTTCTCGTTTTCAAATCGCTGACATATTCACCAAAGGACTTCCGCGCATACTATTTGAAGATTTCAGAGACAGTCTCAGCGTCCGAGAATCTCCCGTTTCGACTGCGGGGGTGTATTAGTATATTGTATATATCTTGTTACCTTGTTTAGATTCCTAGATTAGTGGGTTACCTTGTTTAGATTCCTAGATTAGTGGTTTACCTTATTAAGAGTCTTTTGACTAGTATATATTGTAACATTGTTTATCAATAATAACCATGGGATTAATCTCTATCAAGAGCTATGAAGGGTCAATGTGTAGAATGTCTCCAAAGCAATTGCAATTGCAGAGAGGCTGATCGAGCTCATGGTGTTCGTGGACAGGCCGAAGTTCATTAGAGATGATGAGGAGAAGGTGGAGGAGACCACCCACATAATAAGGAGAAGGGTCGAGGAGACCGCCCACCTAAAAAGTGGCATCCACACAACAACTTAGGGAGGCAAGCCAACGAATCAGATAAGCAAAGAGTTTATCATATTTGTGGTGCTTATAATCACATACAGTTTATGTGCCCGTTTAAGGGGGAAAATATTGCAGTAGTTAAAAGAATTGAGTCCTATAGGGAGGAAGAACATACTTAAATAGGAATCTTTAAACTGCTCAATGTTGTGAAGGCTAGTGTTGCGGAGCCGATCAAGGGAAAAAGGGCTCGTTGGGTAGTGGATCTACTCACAATTTCATACGTGAAGGAGTGACTAAGGCGTTGGTTTTCGCATCAACCCAACGAGAGGGACAGTAAAGTCCGTGAATACAACAGCCAAGTCGGTGATTGGGGAGGCTAAAAAAGTGCACACCAGAATCAAAGACTGGAAGGGAACGGTCTCGTTTAAGTTAGTCCCTATGGATGACTACGATATAGTGTTAGGACTACAATGGTTCAATCAGTTATGTGATTGTATAATGCCCTATTCTGATTCACTAATCATTTTGAATCACGGAATGACTAGCATGATACCAACAAGAAGAGAGTTAGAAGGAATGTGCATGTTCTCAACAATGCGATTCAGTCGAGGTCGCAAATGTGGTAAAGAGATATTTTCCACTTTTTCCCTGATGGATGATGGGGACGATTGTAAGGGAAAAGGGGAAGTACCCGAGGAAGTCCAGAGAGGGTGGCCTTTGAGGGGCTCGAGGCTAAAGGCACCAAATAATCATCAACTTCAAAGAGTTTGGCCATAGGTAATGTCGATCAAAGCCAGTCTGCCTTCACTCTCGCCAAATCCTTAAAAGATGAAACAGATCGTGCTCGGGCATCTTTGGAGAAAGCAACCAAGAAGATGAAGAAAATGGAAGATCTAAAACGGCAGAGGCGTGTAGTACAATTTAAGGAGGGGGACGAGGAATGGGGAAATTACCCACGCAAAAAATTAAGTCTTTGCGATCTATGCTCAAATGGCTTGTGGCATATACGAGGGACCGTTTAAAACCGAGAGACGTGTGGAAAATGTCTCATATTGATTGGAGTTAATCGCTATAAATGAAATCGAGCACCGGTCCAAGGTCGAGCCGAGGATGGACACGACTTAGGTGAGAAAAATGTCACGGGCCATTTAAATGGGGTGAAGATGTCAAGCCCACAATGCAGATTATCTAGAAAGTTCTAGGATTTTGAAGTATTTTCCCTTTTGTGGAACTCTCTAAAATTTTCTAGGAGTACCCGATGATGATGGGGACGATTCTAAGGGAAAAGGGGAAGTACCCGAGGAAGTCTAGAGAGGGTGTGTGGAGGCCTTTGAGGAGCTCGAGGCTAAAGGCACCAAAAAAACATCAACTTCAAAGAGTTTAGCCACAAGTAATGTCAGTCAAAGTCATTCCGCCTTCACTCTCTCCAAATCCTTAGAAGAGGAAACAGATCGTGCTCGGGCATCTTTGGAGAAAGCAACCAAGAAGATGAAGAAAATGGCAGATCTGAAAAGGCAGAGGCGTGCAGTCCAGTTTAAGGAGGGGGCAAGGAATGGGGAAATTACCCCCGCAAAAAATTAAGTCTTTGCAATTTGTGCTCAAAGGACTTGTGCGAATATACTAGGGACCGTTTAAAATCGAGAGACGTGTGAGAAATATCTCATATTGGTTGGAGCTCACCACTATAAATGAAACTGAGTATCGGTCCAAGGTCGAGCCAAGGACGACCACAAATTAGGTGGGGAGAATGTCACAGGCCATTTAAATGGGGGTGAAGATGTCAAGCCCATAATGCAGATTATCTAGAAAATTCTAGGATTTTGAAGTATTTTCCCTTTTGTGGAACTCTCTAAAATTTTCTAGGAGTTCCTAGTTATATGTAAGGTTATAGAATTCTCTAGAATTCTCTAGGAGTTCCTAAGTCTAGGTTAGATAATAGAAGTATCTAGAATTCTCTAAGAGTTCCTAGGTTTATGTTAGATAATAGAAGAGTCTAAAAAACCCTAGGTCAAAGAGGATCTAGAAAGATCTCTCCATTTGTATATAAACAAGTCTTGTACACCTCATATATTTGTACCTCACACTTGTAAGCAACAAACAAACAATAGATAAGATATTCTCTAAGCTCTTTCTCTAACAAAGTGTGCATTCTTTTTGCATCTTTTAAGAGGTTGACTAACTAGTATACGAGGAGTTATTCGGTGACCGAATTTCTTATGTGAAATTGCTTAGAACAACTAACCACAAACCAATTATTTTTTTTATTGTGAAAATAATATTGTCATATAATTGGTGGGCTCCTTTTTATTGTAAGAAATTGATTATTGAATAAACTTATTGACCATTTTTCAAGGAATCATCCGACTCATTCTTATCCACTTTCTTAGAAAATGCATCGGCTCTCTATCTCATAATGCAACTAAACACTTTGTTGGTGAGTATACACTCCAAAAAAATTATTAAATGATTTTATTAAATGGTATTTTAAAATAATACATTAGTAAATTTCTATAACTCCACTTTTATTGAATTTAACCACTTAGATTAGAGAATTTTTATAAATTTACAACACAAAATTACAATATCTCCAATTTAACTTAAATTATACTAAACAAAACAAAGTTTTTTTTTTGGTTTAGTTTACTTCGAACATCTGAACTGCTACTTGACATGTTATATTAAGGTTATATATTAAAATAGACTTGTAACAAAATAATGACATCACAGCCTCATATTAAGTATGTTAACGTGAATTATTCAAATCAAATTATCAAATTTGAAACAAAAACAAAATCAAGAAACCTATAATCTATTTGTAGAGGGAAAGGGGAAAGGGGAAACTAATTTTCTAGTGTATTCAATTGAAGAAAATAAAATTTTGTGTATATACAATTTGGGGATTGGGGAGATATATTGGTTCTTACTTTAAAAATTATGAAATATTTTTATTTTATTTTTTATTTTGAACAAAATTTATTTCATAAAAAAGAGTTAAATACATAAATAATAATAATAAAAAGTTAACACAAAACAATACAGTACAATAATACTTAAACATGTTAAAATAAAATCTAAACATTATATAAAGCTTTTGAAATATGTTTCAATCTTTATAACATGAGATGAATTAAACTAAATTAATATAAAATGTCATTAAATTTGTATGAATATACTTAATTACTTATCTTAATTGTTAAACTATTCAATTATTTTTTTTGTTGCCTGTAGCCACTCAAAAACATTACATAGACTTGTTTAGGACAAAATGTTCTAAATATAATTTGGATTATTTAAAAAAAATGATTGGTGTTCGATTTCAAAGAAAATAAATTTTATTTATTTATTTTGAAGGTATTAATTTATAATTATATATATTTGAAAAAATAGAAATGTTTTATTTACTAAATTGAATGATATGAATGAGAATGATTATATATGAATTAAGAATGATTACTAAATAAAATGATGTTTAATTTTTAAAGTACCCGGATTGTTGGGTCAAAACTGTAGTTAATTTGAATATATATGAGAGAGTAAATAAATACTTGGGTCAGATTGTGGGTTGACCCGCCCATAAACTTATAACGGTTAAAAATAAAATAAAAAATGGTAAAAGTATGTTTCGAACTTGTAACCTAGTAAAACAAATACAACACTTTAACCAATTAGGTTAATATGATTTTATATTTTAAATTTAACACCAAATTTAATGAACGCGAAATATTTTAACAATATAAGTTCAACTTTTTAACTAGTTAATCTCTCTTTGTATATATAATGATGCTTAATTTTCAAATTGTCCGGATTGCTGGATCGAAAGTTGTAGTTAATTTGAATATATATGTGAGAATAAATGGATAATTGGGTCAGATTATAGATTGACCCACCCATAAACTTAAAACGATTAAAAATAATATTAAAATGCTATCTCATTTTTACCGTAAATTTTTTTCACCGTTTTTTATATCATTACTTGTGCAAATTATCACAGTGCCTCAATATTCCTAGTCCAAGGGAGACCCAATCGTCTAAGTAGGCACAATCCAAGGAATATTCTAGTTGCAGGGCATGTGCTATATTAATGTCATTAATTGGTAGTTAAAAGGCATGACCTACACAGTAAAAAGACATGTCCTAGATTAGTGCATCACTAATTCACAGTTAGGAGGAATACCCTAAATTAGTGCACCATTAATTGGCAATTAGAAGAAATGCCCTAAATTAGTGTGTCATTAATGTGATAGCCATTATGAGTCCTATAAATACCTCAACGGTATTACTTTGTAAATCACCAAGTATTCAAGTTATATAATATTATTATTGGCAAGAGTTTATTCTCTCTCTAGAATTCTTGTGTCATTTCTAATAAGCATCGAGTGTTGCTTCGAGTAAGGCTGACTAGTTACTCGTTCTTGCGAAACTCGTAACTAGTGTCGCACAGATCATTGGTAGAAAGATCGAGCCCGTGACAAGTAGTATCATATCAGAATGATGAAGAGATCAAAGGAAAATGCAACGACTAACAACATGGATGGAGTGGAGAAACTTCCCCAAGAGATCAGTGTTGATCTTACAAACCCGAGTCAGGTTCAAACGGGAAGTTCCAAAAATACCAAACAAATGGGGAGATCAAGAGATGTGCGCTATCGCTGACATTATCTCTAGGTTGGAGAAAGTAGAACTCAACGTGGTTTACGAACAAGATAACTTTAGGAACCTAGAGGAACGCATCGACGAGCTCGAGAGGGAGAGAGACGAGCTCCAATAAGGGATGCAAGGTGCCTTGAATGAGAGGTTGTCCAAATGTCAAGAGCGAACTCAAATCGTGGAGCAGACCCTCCTTGGTAAGATCAGTACCTTGAACGAGAATGCCCTCGAGGTAATGACTTCTAAGTTACAATCTATTGAAGAGGATGTGGCGTTACTCAAGAAGGAGGTTGCGCAAGAGTGCGGACGTGCTCCTATAGAAGTCCTTAATAAACCCTAACATCCGACGACCTATTTTTATTCTCTTTCTCCGGCAGTGCTGACTACCGATGGAGACTCCCTCCCGGTATTTTCTTCTCACTTCCTTACTATTTCTTTTGTCATAATCAAACCCATCCAAAATACTAATCTAGACACAATGTTTCATGAAACTGAATGAATTTGGCAGTGCTGACTACCGATGGAGACTCCCTCCCAATATTTTCTTCTCACTTCCTTACTATTTCTTTTGTCATAATCAAACATCCAAAATACTAATCTAGACACAATGTTTCATGAAACTGAATGAATTTACTTCTACAAGGTTTTGATATAGAGTTTTAGCTCTCTTTTCAATACATTCGAAGCTAAAACTATAAAGAAAACATCATTATCCACTTCATGTATGGATTAGAGAGCAAATTTCAATTATTAGGAAGAAGGGTAAAAATTAATTTTTGTTTTTTTTTTTGTCTATTTACATTCGAAGCTAAAACTACCAAGTAAACATCCTAATCCAGTTCATGTATGGATTAGAGAGATCAAATTTCCATTATTTAGGAAGAAGTACTGTAGAAATCAATTTTTGTTTTGTTTTGTCTAATTACATTAATCATTCTGATAATTTGCATTTCTCTCTTCAATAGTTTCGATATTCCTCTTAATCATTCATCTTAGTTTGATGACAAAGATTACTTACAGGAAACATTGAAAAGAATTTTAGAGCTTTCTTAAGGATTTTCATTGCAACCTCTCATGGATAATTTGCAATATCTGTCATATGATGTTTCAGAACAAAATGCATATACTCAAGTGTTCATTTTGGATTATATGGAGCAAATATATGAAATACTAGAGCAACATGCAGTCAAATATACTCAGACTGATTATGAATGTATAAGATGCATAATAAGTTTAATGATTTTCATATGTAGAACGCATTAAAATCATACAAAATATATTAAAGAGCTTGAGCCTTAGTTTACACTTGGTCTTCTTGATGTCATGTTAAGAAATCTAATTGTCACGGCCCATTCAAATGGAGTGAAGAGTTCAAGTCCACAAGGTGCATATCTTGAAATGTTCTAGATTTTTCTAGGTTTTTGTATGCTTTCCCTTTTGTGAAACTCTTTAGAATTATCTAGGAGTTCCTTGTTCCAAGTAAGTTGTGGAACTCTCTAGATTTTTCTAGGAGTTCCTTTTATAGGTAAGGTCATGGAACTCTCTAGAATTCTCTAGGAGTTCCTAAAGTATGTAGATATGAGAACTCTCTAGAATTCTCTAGGAGTTCTCGAGAGTAGGTAGTTAGTAGAATTCTCTAGAAGTCTATAGGAATTCTTGGGTCTATGTTAGGTTATATAAGTGTCTAGAAAACACTAGGACAAGGAGGATCTAGAATGATCCATCCACTTGTATACAAATAAGTCTTGGCCATAAACCAAACACCTCACAATCTTGTACCTCACACTTGTAATAAACAAGATATTCTCTAAGCTCTTTATCTCTCAAAGTGATCCTTCTACTTGCATATTTTAAGAGGTTGATTAGCTAGTATTATGGCAATCTAAACAAGTGCCACGCGGGACGAGAAAATATTTGATGACAGAGTTTCAGCCCGTGACAAGTGGTATCAGAGCGAAAGTGGTATCATTTCCCCATTTGTGCTTCCACGTTTGAAAGATGATCGTGCCAAGAAAAGATGGATTTAAGTTCTAAAGTAACGAAGGTTTCGACCGACGAATAGAAGGATAGGAGGTCCAAGAGGGACAAGTCCGTCGAGAGGTGTGCCGACATGGAAGCGTGGGTGACCCGACTTGATAAGGCATGTGCGAGCACGAGGAGGATCTCGAGATGTTTAGCGCGGTGGCCAAGAGGGTGACGATGTTGAATAAGGCTAGTGAAAAGTTGGAGAACGAGTTCATGGGGATCATTAACAATTCGAATTGAAACATTCGAGACTAAGTGTTGGGATCGGTTCGAGGGGAGGTTAATGACATCCAAGATGAAGTGCTCGAGACAATTAGAGGAGAAGTCTATGCGATGATCGACGCTCTCCGAAGGGAGAAGATGGGGAGGCTCGATGCGATAGAGGGTCAGATTGGGAGGAATGGAGGGGGACTTAGAGTTGCGGCACATCATCGGATTCGAGGAGTGCAAAGGAAGTGGAGGACTTTCTATAGAACATGGAGAGGTACTTTCGGACATCAAACATACTAGATTATTGTACCAAGTTGGAAACAACACCTTTTTCCTACAAGAGATGGCACTAGTGTGGTGGGCGAGGCAGGAAGAAAATATTGAACGAGTTACGTTGTCAATGGAGACGTGAGAAGACTTCAAGACCGAGTTCAAGCGCCAATTCTTCCCATAGAAAGCTGATTTTGAGGCACGGAAGCGACTCAACCAAATTGTGCATAACAGGACCATCAATAAGTATGTGAAGGAGTTTCAAGAGTTGATGCTCGATTTACCTACTAACGGAATAGGAGGGTCTATTCGCATTTGTTAATAGCCTAAAGACCTGGGCGCAATTAGAGCTACAAAGGGCCAAGGTGCAGAGTATTTCTGAAGCAATTGTAGTTGCGGAGAGACTGATCGAGCTCAATGTCTATGTGGAATCTCATCCGAGGTGATGAGGAGAATGGTGGGGGAGACCACCCACATGACAAGGAGAAAGGTGGGGGGAGACCACCCACCCAAGAAGGGGCATCCACACAACAACTCAGGAAGGAAAAGTCAACGAATCGGGTAAGTCAAGAGTTTGTCATATTTGTGATGCTCATAATCACATAAAGTTTATGTGCTCGTTCAAATGGGAAATGTTGCAGCGCTTAAATGGGCCGATTCATCTGAGGAAGATGAAGGGACTCGAGTGGGATCCTTAAGATTACTCAATGTTGTGAAGACTAGTGTTGCAGGGTCGATCAAAGCACTAGTGGATACTAGGGCTTCTCACAACTTCACGCGTGAAGGAGTAGCTAAGGCGTTGGGTCTTTGCATCAACTCAACGAGGGGGGCGGTCATGTCCTTCAATGTAGCCAAGCCGGTGGTCGGGGAGACTAAGAAAGTGCACAACAGGATCGGAAACTGGTATGGGACAGTCTTGTTTACCTTAGTCCCTATGAAAGACTACGATGTAGTCTTGGGACTACAATAGTTTGATTAGGTACGCGCTTGTATAATGCATTATTCCGATTCATTAATCATTTTTTATCAAGGGAAGACTAACATGATACCAACAAGAAGGGAATAGAGGGAATGGGCATGTTCTCGACTATGAGATTTAGTCGAGATCGCAAACGTGGTAAAGGGACATTTGGCACTTTTGTTAGGCTGGATGATGGGGATGGTTCAAGGGGAAAGGGGAAGTACCCAAGGGAGTCCAGAGAGCGTGAGGGAAAGCCTTTGAGGGGCTCAAGGCTAAAGGCACCAGACAACCATCATCTCTATAAGGTTTGACAACGGGTTACGTTGGCCAAAGTCAGTCCACATCCTCTCTCGTCAAATCCGTAGAAGAGGAAGCAGATCGTGCTCGTGCATCTTTGGAGAAAGTCATCAAGAAGATGAAGAAAGGGGCAAATATGAAGGAGCATGCTGTAAAGGAAGGGGACCGAGGAAGGGGGAAGTTACCCCGCAATAATTGAAGTCTCTACAGTCTATGCTCAAGGGCTTGTGCGCAGATGTGTGAGACCGATCAAAATCAAGGGACGTGTGGGAAACGTCTCATATCGATTGGAGCTAACCGGTATAAATCGAATCGAGTATCGGTCCAAGGTCATGTCGAGGACGGCCACGACTTAGGTGAGGAGAATGTCACGTCCCATTCAAATGGGGTAAAGATTTCAAGCCCACAATGTGCCTATCCTAGAGAAGAGTTCCTTATGCTGGTATTTATTTTACTTTTAATTTATTTAATGTTGCTTTGTATTGGAAGTATGCATCTGATTCTGAATCTTGTTTTTTATGAGTAACACATGATTTTGATTCTAAAATAAAATATATAACCATTGGCTAATTCAAGTAAGTCTCAACTAATAACACAATTTAAAGTGGAGACAGTGACTCCAATAATGTAGTAGAAACACTATTAAAATATGCACTAAAAACAATGATGATCATAATAATAAAAATAATAAATTATTTAAAATATAGTCACTAAACGTGGAAATTATGAACATATGTTGTGGATAAGGTATTAGCATATCACTACACAAATATCTAACCTCACCAACCGCACCAAGCTAGTTCCTACTTCCTTCCTCCCTCCCTCCCAGTTCTAACTTTTAAACAACTTCAAACCAGTCAACCATTACATGCTGCAGCTTATCACAGCACTTCGTCAATGGCCCACCGCCCACCTTCTGCTCCTCTACTCTCACTCTCACCTACCGCCAGTAATCTATATAAGGCAATTCCATTGCAACCATTTATCTCAGGAAATTGAAGTTTAATTTCCATTCTATATCTACCTCTCTCTCTCTCTCTCTCTCTCTCTCTCTCTCTCTCTCTAAATATATATACATATCTATCTATCTCTCTTCATATTTCATAATTGCGCTAGCTGCACCAAGTAAGATACCCACAAAACCCACCTTTCAATACACCAAGAAACATCAAATGGGTAGCATTAATAATGGGGACATCAGTCACCAAAACGAGGGATTCTGTTTAAATGATCCGTTGAACTGGGGGGTTGCCGCGGAGGCGCTCAAGGGTAGCCATTGGGATGAAGTTAAGAAAATGGTTGCCGAATTCAGGAACCCTGCGGTTAAACTCGGGGGAGAAACCCTCACCATTTCTCAGGTGGCGGCAGTTGCAACTGCTGCTGGTAGTATTAATACTGTTCAAGTGGAGCTAGCAGAGTCCGCCAGGGCTGGTGTAAAGGCTAGCAGCGATTGGGTTATGGATAGCATGAATAAAGGGACCGACAGCTACGGTGTAACCACGGGCTTTGGCGCCACCTCCCACAGACGAACCAAACAAGGCGGCGCTCTTCAAAAAGAACTTATCAGGTTTCTGAATGCTGGAATCTTCGGAAATGGAACAGAGACATGCCATACACTTCCCAAATCCACAACAAGGGCAGCCATGCTGGTTAGGATCAACACTCTCCTCCAAGGATATTCCGGTATCAGGTTTGAAATTCTCGAAGCCATCACTAAGTTCTTAAACATCAACATTACCCCATGCCTCCCACTTCGAGGCACGATCACCGCCTCCGGAGATCTCGTCCCCCTCTCCTACATCGCCGGGCTCCTCACAGGTCGACCAAATTCTAAGGCAGTTGGGCCCAATGGGGAGGCCCTGAACCCAGATCAGGCGTTTCGCCTGGCCGGGGTCGAGGGTGGGTTTTTTGAGCTTCAACCCAAGGAAGGCCTTGCTTTGGTCAATGGAACGGCCGTTGGGTCTGGATTGGCTTCAATTGTGTTATTTGATGCAAACATATTAGCCCTTTTGGCTGAAGTTCTATCAGCAATTTTCGCTGAAGTGATGCAAGGAAAGCCAGAGTTTACAGATCACTTAACGCATAAATTGAAACATCACCCTGGTCAGATCGAGGCTGCGGCTATAATGGAGCATATTTTGAAAGGAAGCTCGTATGTTAAGGCTGCTGAGAAGTTACATGATACAGATCCTTTACAAAAGCCAAAACAAGACAGGTATGCTCTTAGGACATCCCCACAATGGCTCGGCCCTCAGATTGAGGTCATCCGGTCCTCTACCAAGTCTATCGAGAGGGAGATCAACTCGGTGAACGATAACCCGTTGATCGACGTTTCCAGGAACATGGCCTTGCATGGTGGAAACTTCCAGGGCACCCCGATTGGTGTATCGATGGATAATACCAGGTTGGCTATTGCAGCAATTGGAAAGTTGATGTTTGCACAATTCTCTGAGCTTGTCAATGATTTTTACAACAACGGGCTGCCTTCAAATCTCACTGGCGGGAGAAATCCTAGCTTGGATTACGGTTTCAAAGGGGCCGAGATTGCCATGGCATCATACTGCTCGGAGCTCCAGTTTTTAGGAAACCCGGTAACAAACCACGTCCAGAGCGCGGAACAACACAATCAAGATGTCAATTCTCTCGGTCTGATTTCGTCGCGAAAAACAGCTGAGGCCATTGATATCTTGAAGCTCATGTCCACCACTTTCTTGGTGGCACTTTGTCAGGCTATTGACCTAAGGCATCTGGAAGAAAACATGAAGAGCGTAGTCAAGAACACTGTTGGACAGGTTGCCAAACGTGTCCTGACCATGGGAACGAACTGTGAGCTTCACCCATCGAGATTTTGCGAGAAAGATCTACTGAGAGTTGTAGACCGCGAATATGTGTTTGCTTACATCGATGATCCTTGCAGCTCGATGTACCCATTAATGCAGAAACTTAGGGGAGTTCTGGTTGAACACGCCCTTAAGAATGGGGAAACAGAGAAGAATCTGAACAGCTCAATCTTTCAGAAGATTGCAGCTTTCGAAGTAGAACTGGAGGCCATTTTGCCGAAGGAAGTGGAGAGTGCCAGAGCCGCGTTCGATGAAGGGAACGCAACAATTCCAAACAGAATCAAAGAGTGCAGGTCTTATCCGTTGTACAAGTTCGTGAGGGAAGAAGTGGGGACTGAATTGTTGACAGGAGAGAAAGTGCGGTCGCCTGGAGAGGAATTTGATAAGGTGTTCTCGGCCATGTCCAGGGGAGAGATCATTGACCCCTTGCTGGAATGTTTGAAGGAGTGGAATGGTGCTCCAATTCCAATATGTTAAGGACTGAGACACATGGAAATTATGTTGTATTCTTTTTCATCCCAATTCCTTTGTTGGATGATGTTACTATTAAAATTCCTAATGAACCTTTCTTTGTGTTTTTTGTTGAAACTTGCATCCCTATAGATCTTGATGGTTCTTTCAACCAATAGAATATATTGCTATACTGTTACCAGTTTGTACCACATCTAGGACAAATATACAAAATTGCAAATTTCTTTTAGGACAGTTTTCAGTAGTTGGGATTGCATTGATTCATACAAGCTTTTCATAAAAATTTAGTTTTCACTTGGAGTCTAGTCCCCCAGCAATTTCCAATCTATAAAACTCTTATCATATCTCATGGACTGATTTAGATAGAGTTGCAAGTTTCTCAAGTAATTCACCTATGTTTCAAGAGTGCCATTCTTCACTGAAAATTGGAACAAGAAGTTTTTGTAGAGCAATTAAGGGGTTTTGAGATAAAAGGGGATGAAAATAATGTATAAACTTAAAAAATCTTTTGTAGGGTCTCAAGCAAGTCTCTAGAGATGGAACAACGAGATTGACTCATATTTAATCCAACAAGGTTTGGAAAGATGTTCATAAACAGTTTAATTTGTTTGTTAAGTCAGAAACTAGGGAAAAATTTCTCATTCTAAGCCTAGTGATGATTTAGTATTAACAAAACCATGATGAAAGATTGATCCATGCATTCAAATAAACTATGTAGCATGAATTTTAAATGACTTACAT
Organism: Impatiens glandulifera; assembly: GCF_907164915.1. Taxonomy (NCBI): domain Eukaryota; kingdom Viridiplantae; phylum Streptophyta; class Magnoliopsida; order Ericales; family Balsaminaceae; genus Impatiens; species Impatiens glandulifera. The sequence continues at coordinate 4,446,926 of NC_061866.1, forward strand.
GAGAATAATAAAACAAATTTAGAAGTTGAAGTAATTTAAAGTGAGGCATGTAATTATATTTTTCAACAAAAATGGTTTGTTTCAGTATAGGTAATTTAAAACACTTCTAACCAAAAAATCACATATTTAATTTATTATCTAAAATACTAAACTCTCTATTATTTTTTTTTATCATTATATATTAATACATTTTAAGTATTTTTATTGAAAATATACTACCTCAAAATTATCACAAATCATTTAAATAAGCAGGTTATTTAAATATCTTGTATCCGAAGCAGACCAAATATGCCATGAAAGTATTAAATGTATTTCTATTTTCATATGGATAAAATGAGTTTTAGAGTCACTTCATCACCCAAAAGAAATTAATAACCTTTGCGACAATATTTTTACAATTAAACTCTAGGAAGATAAACATATACATTTTAGGTATCATTTTAATTTTATTAAGGTACAAACCAAAATTAAAGCTAAAATCTTTTAAAGAGACTTTGAAACTTAAAGTAAAAGAAGTTTAAGGAGGAAAGTTTTTTGTACTTGTTTATTAAGTTCATCTACTTTGTGGTGTTTAGACAAAATTTAGAGTGATGACAGGGTGAGTGACGCTGGAACAACGACATGACATCCACGTCGATTAAAAATGCCACGATGGAAATAAAAAACAAAAATAAAAAGTCAGCGCACACGCTTTTTTTCAGTTTTGATCAAATCAATAGACTGACTATGATCAAATCATAATATTCTCCTATTAAAGAGAGCTCAAAAGTACAATCATAAATTTATCTCTTAATGAGAAACCCAAATCGAAACAGATGACGACCAAAAGACGATTATTGAAAAGACCACCGAGAAGAAGACCATCGTGAAGACCACTATTAAGAAGGCGATTACCGTGAAGAAGACAACCACCGCAAAGAAGACGTTAACATGTATTATTTTAGGAGATCAAGCACAATAAAATAGCACCAGATTTACATGGAAAACCCTCTCAAATCGGAGGGTAAAAACTACAGGGACAGTTTTCAAAGTGAGAGAAAAGCTCTAGAGATTTCAACACGAAAAGTACCATTGTCATGATCGACACTAACGGAAAGAACAACACGATATTCAAGGTCGTGGTTCGCTTGTTGTGGTCGCGGTGCTAGTCGCTCAGGGTCGCTTATCAAATCAAGAATGTGCGCATCATCAGCACGAACGACACAGTATAACTCTAATAATTAGGTCGATCATTCATCTATAAGACTTGGTTGAAAAGTTAGTGTTTATAGTTTACCATGTTCTGTAATAGTTTGAGTTTCTAGTTTACCATATTCTGTAATTACTTTACTTTGTTACTATGTTCTGTTCTTCATTAAAATGGGAATAAAAAAAACAATAAGAATAAAGAAGTCAAAGATTTTGTGATGGAAGATTTAAAGGATGAAGCTAAAAAGGAAATTGATTGAATTGTTGAAGAAATTATCTACGAAAAACAGGAATGCGGCAAAGGTAATGAACCAATTGCTGATAATTTTTTTGAAGAAAATGCTGCAGGAAAACAAGGGAAAAAGAAAGGAATATGAAAGGTTGAGTATAATGAAAGAGCAAATCTCTTTTAACTTAAAATCAAATCACAAAACTACTGATGCATGCAAAGAAATGAAAGAAAAAATCTCTTTTGGTTTAAAATTTTTGAAGAAAATGCAGCAGGAAAACAAGGGAAAAAGGAAGGAATATAGAAGGTTGGGTATAATGAAAGAGCAAATCTCTTTTGGCTTAAAATCAAATCACAAAGATATTGATGCATGCAAGGAAATGAGAGATTGTGTTCAACAAAGAGAAAATACATAAAATAACCATCCAATTGAATATACAATATCTTCAAGATTGGAACCTACTAAAGAATGAAGAATACGAAAAGATATTAAATTTGTCAGTTGAAACAATAAGAGAGCTAATGAAGTCCCTAAAATCAAAGACCTACACTATCAAGAGCAATTCCAACTAGAAGGTAAATGAAGTTTGGAAAAAGAATGCAGAAAATAAAGTAAAGGATCATGTATACAAATGTCAAATCTACTTGGGTGAGTTTAAAAGAAAAGTCGAGATTCTAAACTCTCCTTTTGAATTTAAATTTCCCACTGAACTAGAGGAGAAATGCGTCAAAGAATGAGAAATGTAGTTGTTGTGAACTATATAGGAAAAAAACCGTATATCTTTCCCAGTCACCAATGAATCACTAATGAAATAATGGGAGCATAAGGGACTGGAGAAGGTTTCTACAAACATCTATGATCTCTATTTTCTGTAATTTAAAAAGGGAACAAACTTGGATGATATTCTAAAAATTGGACATACTTATATTGGATCCAACTATATAAAGCTGAAGAGATGGTTTGAAGAATTGAGCCTTCTAAGCAAGCCAAAAAAACAACCCAAATATGGTTCAAGCTTAGGAACATCCCATCACTCATGTATAATGTAGAAGCTCTAAGTCACTTTGTTAGTCTATTGGAGAAACCATTATATATGGATTCAATTATAGAAGGAGGAAAGCACATTACTTTCGCTAGAATAAACATTGAAGTGTATTCTCAAAGTACACTGCCAAAGAACATTACAATTGTTGATAGGAAGGGAAAGCTCAAAAACATGGAAATACATATGAATGGAGGCCAAACATGTGTGTTCTGCAATACTTTCCAACATATTAGTACTAAATGTGCTAAAACAATTGAGAAAGAGCAGAACAATACTGAAAGCCCAGGAAGCATAAAAGTAGGAAAATGAAACGAAAGAATCAAGAATAAAATATCATATTATGTAAGTCAAAGGACAGTGATAAAAGATAAAAATGAGGAAAATGCAGAGGATGAAAGCAATGAAGAATTAGAGAAGGAAGAAAGCAATGAAATTAAAAAAAAAATAGAAGATACTGAAAAAGTTCAATTTAAAGACAAGGAAGAGGAACAAACAAAAGAATAAAGTAAAGAAATAAAAGAGTAGAAGAGTGAGGAGGAAACTAGGCGTTGTTGATCCTCAAACTCACAAAACTGGAGTAGAAAAAAGCATCGACAAAAATCCTTAAATTCTAAAAAATAATTCATTTTATCAAATCAGTACATGTTCATACAAAGGTAGTCTTAACAATGGAAGCAGACATGCATCATCATCTTCTACAATTCAATCACCTTTCTTGAAGTATGAGCGATGAAGAGGACTCAGAAGAATGCAACGTGACCTACAAGGCAAATATGGAAATAACATGAAAGATTGAGAACGTTAATTGTAATATTTGTTTGTAATATTTTTCGATTGCTACTATTTAGAAACTCTAAGGTCCTTTTTTTGTCATCTTATAATCAAAGTTAGGATTTATTTAGTTTTTATTCTTGGCACTCCCATTTTTTGGGGTTTTTTAATGAAATGGTGCTAAACCATTTTTCCAAAAAAAATATGTACTAATGGTATAGAACAATAGTATCATTGGAGTAGATACACAAATTACTTTAAATACAAAAAATCGAGTAGGCAGGTTAGTCCGAGTGAAAAAAAACGAATTGAACTTAAAATATTTTCTGGAAATATCCAGTTTCCAGGAGAGACAGATAAGATATCCCGACACAGTGGAATCTTGATACCACCAGGAATGGGAAAAAAATTTCTAAGGTATCCAAAAAAAAGTTGAAAAGTTGGATCTATGTCCAACGGATCACGCCAATCAAGAAAAAATTTTGTGTTTTGGTTCGACATGTAATCACATATGAAATAAAGGATGGTATAAATTTCTATTTTTAAACTAAACTGTAACTGTAATGTATGTATGAACTGTATTATTCTTTTTAAAGTGAAGTGTAATGTATGAACTACAATGTATAAATAGTAATATTCTTTTTAAAATGAAGTGTAATGTCTAAACAGTTAAATGTTATTTTTAAAATTCAATTAAAATGTAATGTAATTTGAACTGTAATCTAATGTCATTTAAATACTATTCTGTAATGGGATTTAAAACTGAAATTTAAATTAAAAAAAAAACTTAAGTGTAATGTAATTTAAACTGTAATCTAATGTCATTTAAACACTAATCTGTAATGGGTTTTAAAACCGAAATTTAAATTAAAAAATAATAAAGTGTAATGTCTGATATATTGAAGTGTAATGTCATATATATCCAATTGTAATTTTCTTTACACTAAACATTAACATTTTGTAAAGCTCAACTAAAATGTAAAGTAATTTGAACTGTAATTTAATGTCCTTTAAATACTGATATGTAGTGGGTTTTACAACTGAAACTTAAATTCAAAAATACTGAATTGTAATGTCTGATACATTGAAGTGTAATATTAGTAAAGGGGTGATGGAATTAAGGAGGAAATAAAGGTAGAGATTTTTAGCATCATGGGCATTATGGAGGGCGTTTTTCAGGTTAAATACTTAGGGATTCCATTGATATCAAAGCAAATTCAGATATCACATTGTAGGCCGTTTTTTGAAAAAGTCAAGAAAACAATGATGGGATGTACTACCAAAAAGTTATCATATGTTGGTCGAATCGAGTTGGTCAAGAAGGTTATTATGGGAATCATTGGCTATTGGTAACACCGAATGGTGCTCCAGAAGAAGGTCATTAAGGAGTTGGATCAATTAATGAGGAATTTTATATGGGAGAATCGAGGAAGAGGAGGTAAGAAAGTAAAATGGACAGATTTGTGCAAACCGAAAGAAGGGGAATAGGGATGAAGAATTGCGTCGAATGGAACAAAGCTCTAACGTATAGGCATCTTTGGGCGATTGAGAAAAAAACAAGATTCTTTATGTGTGAGATGGGTGCATTCATGGTTCATGAAGAAGGAAACAAGTGTATGGACGTGAAAAATCAAAAAGGAAATGGCTTGCTCACTCAAGAAAATACTCAAGCTCAAATATAGTGATATGTCATTATTTAAGATTCGGTTTGGAGATGGTCGGGGAGCTTGTTTTATCACAATCATTGGTTCGAAAATCATCCAATTGTACTTAAGGTGGTGTTTGGAAAAGTTCGAATAAGGAGAGATTGCCATAAAGTTACGGTTAAAGACATAAAGGATGGAGAATGGAACACCCTTTTGAGACATATTCCGGAAGGTACTCGAATTCTCATTTACATTCAAACATTGCAATTTAATGATATTATTGATTCTCGAGATTGGATGATTGGGAAAGGGGGAAGGTTTATTTCAAATCTAGCATGGGACATTTAGTATGGTCTTCGAAAGTCATACAAAGGAATCAATTTATTCTATGGTTGGTGTTTTGTGGGAGGTTAAATACGAGGGATCGAATTAAGAAATATATGGATATTTTGAATTCAAGTTGCCTGTTATTTGATGAAAACGAGGAGACTATTAAGCATTTACTTGGGGGCTTCCCATTTGCGAGTTTATTATGTGGTTGGTTCTGTACATATATGAGTCTTTCTAGTTTTCCAAGAGAGTGGGTTGACATTAAGGAAGTTGCTCTCGTTAAGGAAAAAGGAAATCAATTTTCAACAAGTGTTTATAAGCGTGGATTTACTTGTACTATCTATCATATTTTGACTGAAAGGAACGCAAGAGTTAGAAGAAACGTGGATGAAGTGTGGAAGGATATCGTGTTTGATTGTAGCTCCCTCATGCAGACGTATTCCGTAAGTGAGCAAAATTAGAGCTTATGTTAAAGTTGGAAGATCTCATATGATGAAGTCATTAAATTGAAAAGTTTTAAGGTGAGAAAAAAGTTTAAGTTTGTGTGTCTTGTAATAATGTCATGAATTGTTGTTTGAATACCTGTCCTTTAATTCCATTTTCTTTTGAAAATCATTGTCATTTTTTCTTTCTTTCCATTTTTGGGTTTTTTAATGAAATGATAATAAGTTATTTTCTCAACAAAAAAAATTGTTCGTTACACTGAAGTGTAATGTATGATGAACTCAACAGTAACGTCATATATACTTAACTATAATTTCTTTTACACTAAATATTAATATTTTTTAAACTCAATTAAAATGTAATGTAATTTGAGTTATAATCTAAGGTCATTTAAATATTGATTTGTAATGAGTTTTAAAACTGAAATTTAAATTCAAAAATACTAAAGTGTAATGTCTGATACACTAAAGTATAATGTCGGATACACTGAAGTGTAATGTACACTGGTGAAAAAGTGGTCAAAACCGAGAGTTAAAACTCTCGGTTTTGACCATATAACTCTCGGTAAAGAGCCCTTACCGAAGGTTTTAGTAACTCTCGTCATCCCTCGGTAATGACTCTCTCGGGATTTCCACAAAGAGAAAAACCGAGAGTTATATGAAAACTTTCGGATTTTTGTCTTTTGGAAAAACCGAGGGTTTTGCAAACAACTTTCGGTTTTTCTCATTGTGGAAAAATCGAGGGTTTTACAAAGAACTTTCGGTTTTTCGCTGTGTGGAAAAAACCGAGGGTTTTACAAAGAACTTTCGGTTTTTCTGTTTGTGGAAAAACCGAGGGTTTTGCAAACAACTTTCGGTTTTTCTCTTTGTGGAAAAACCGAGAGTTTTCATATAACCTTCGGTTTTTCTCTGTGTGGAAAAACCGAGGGTTTTACAAAGAACTTTCGGTTTTTCTCTTTGTGGAAAAACCGAGGGTTTTACAAACAACTTTCGGGTTTTCTCTTTGTGGAAAGACCGAGAGATATTACAAAACTTTCGGTTTTCCCACAAACTAAAAAACCGAGAGTTATATGAAAACCGAGAGTTTTCTAATAACTCTCGGTTTTCTCTTCTGCTAAAAACCGAGAGTTTTCTAATATCTCTCGGTTTTTCCACAAAGAGAAAACCCGAGAGATTTCATTTTTACTTTCGGTTTTTTCATGTAAATTTTTAAAAATGTGCGGATTATTTTGTTCGCAACCAAAACCTGTTCAGCCACCAAACCAATATATCAATGATAAAAGAAATTCAACATACATTAAACGATCACATTAATTGATCATGAACATTACAAAATTCGACACCAAACTAATATTCCGAACAATCTGTTCTAAATCCAACCACTAATGAAAAAATGTTTTGAATCGAAACAACCTTAGCTTGTGGGGGGAGGAGGTGGTCCTTGCCTCATATACAATTCTATTCTCTCCATTCTTGCGTTCATCTCTGACTTCTCCCTCTCCATTCTTTCCACAATTTCTTCATTTTCCGCTTTCATTTCATCCATTCTGCGCCTTCTTTCTTCATCCCTCTTCTCCAGTTCCTCCAGCTTGAGCTTCATCATTTGATTCTCTTCTAACAATCGCTCATTGTTTCGCTGTGAACTGTTTCCACTACGACGATCCTCACGAAAGTGTGTGGGCCGGACGCCTGATCCCATTCCGAAGACGACCCCGTGTTTTTGTTGTCCGAACACCCTCTCCGTCAATTCAAAATCAGATATTCCCGGTTCGTTACTAACAACATCCTCCATCTCAGCCTGCACAATTCAAATAAAATATCATTTCTATAATAAAAAAACTAGGCATATTCAATTCACTTACAATTTTCTCTTGCACGTGTTCGTCCGGGACGGGTGTTGGGTTTTCTTGTGTCGGTTTTGGTGTATGGGTCCTCTTGAATACTTCAATTACAGACGGTGGCCGTCCCATTTCAATCGCCTGTTGAAATAAATGATTTATATAATTAATAACAATCTTTATATTAAGTTATTACAAATAATGTACTTACCAACTCGTCTTCAATTTGTGCAAACGGTCTACTTCCCGTTCGATGTGGGAATTTCAGATTCTTCCGATTCTTCATATTTGTAGTACTGTTTCTCTGTATTTGAAATAACAAATGAAGTTAGATTAATTAATATCAACTCTTATTTGAATTATGAAACCGTACCTTAAACGTTTCTGTGAAGAAATGGTTGCGACACACAAACTCCCAATCATCTCGATCGTAGTCCGGTGGAGGATTAGCCAGTACCGCCGCCTCGTCTCCTTTGTGGACGCGGATATAATTCTTGTTCAAATCCGACCGCCATCTATCCCATATCTGATTGGCGTGTCCCAACCCCGTCGTTCGAAAAGACTCAATGTCACCATTAGTCGCTTCGAACGGATCCTGAAAAAAATAACATCCAAATGTGAAAAATAATTATTTAATGACGTAATATATAATCAAGTAATAATTATTAACCTTGATAGCAGTCCACAGTGAATCCAATTGGTCTGCACTTAAAGCCTTCCACTTGAGAAGACGGTGTGAGACGGCTGCGGGGCTCCGGATAATCGACCCCACATGTCTAGACCACCGTGTCCTTCCCACGTCTGTACCGCCTGGCCTCCCATCCTTCTCTCTAAACGTTAGAGGGATCCTCGTCCCCGCTAGCCTCTTAGACAACGCAATATTCTTGTTCTTCCCCCGTCTCTTGCGGGCAGAAGATTCTTCAAAATTATCAAAATCTTAATTAAATATGTCAATCAATTGAAACACTAACTAATTTGTAAACGAAATACCTGTCGATGATGGGTCGGGAGTGGTCCCGTGCTCCTCCTCGTCATCCTGCTCCTCGATAGGCTCCTCAAGACCCTCGTCTTCAGCCTCATCGCTAGGCAGGTTATCAGCGAATGTGCTCTCTATATACTCTGCGATGTCATCAATATCGTCTTCAGTCTCGTATGTTCGGGGAGGCGCAGTAGCTATCGGGACCACAGGAATCGGTGGTTGGTCTCTCGAAGACGATCCTCGTTGCTTTAACGACTCGGATTGGGCAAGTAGGTTTTGGTAACTCTTATCCAATTTCTTGGGTGTCTTCCTCATACTCTTCCAAGTTGTTTTAGGACCTTCAGACATTCTTAATTCACACCATTAATAAAAATGAGTGAATACTTGAAATAAAATAGTAATAAAAATGAATATAAAGTTAAAAACATAATTAAATCTACCTAATTAATTAATCTGAACTATATGTTTGTAAACCGCGGTTTTATTTTTGTCACAATCTTCCAACCGGGTCGGGCTGACATATCAGGGGCGTAGAATACTTGTTTTGCTTGACTCGCCAATATATACGGGTCTTGACTTTGCGTTTTCAATATTCGGTTTACATTTACACTTACGAAGCCATATTTATCCACTTTCACTCCTAGTTCCCCCGAGTGTGTATCAAACCACTTACACTTGAATAAAACAACTCGTTTGTGAGAATAGTATTGTAATTCGATTATATCCGTCAAAACTCCGTAGTATGACATAGTTTCAGATCCGTTGTATCCCTCAACAACCACCCCACTATTTTGAGTTGTCAAACCTTCGTCGTGTTTTTCTGTACAGAATTTGAATCCATTTACTTTACACCAAACATACATAGACGAGTACATACTTGGACCTTCTCCTAAGATCTTGAGGTCTCTTGATATGTCGTTACTTTCTGCTAAATGGGCGACCTATATATGTATCCGAAATGTAGTTGTTAATATGAATAAAAAGAGTTAGGATATATGGTTTGTAATTTACTCACTCGATGCTTGAAATATGCGGCAAACGTTTCTCCACTGGACTCGCTGTTATAATCTCTGCAAATAGATCGAATGCTAATTAGTAACACTCTTTAATGCTAATTAGTAACAGCAACTTTGAAACTTACATGTAAAAAGGTTCTGCTTCGGGACAATTTTTCAAAATGTAAGAATGAGCTGTCACTCGATCTATATAATCCAAGTTGTATACTTTTCCGTTGGATAGGTCTTCCAATGATGCAAATATTGAAATCCCCGAGATTTCAGGTTGTGCATTTTCTTGATCTTGTTCCTCCATATACCTGGCACATAAGCTAATACTTTCGTTAACAAGATAGCTCTCGCTTATAGAGGCTTCGGGGTGGTTATTATTCCGCAAATATCTTTTCATTGTACCCATGTAATGTTCAAAGGGATACATCCATCGATACTGAACAGGTCCTCCAAGCAAAGCCTCAAATGACAAGTGAACCGGGAGATGCATCATGATGTCGAAGATTGACGGCGGAAAAATCATTTCAAATTTGCAAAGTGTCAATGTAATATCCATGTACAATTGTTCCAGGTCCTCTTGAATCAACTCTTTGAAGCACAACAACCGAAAGAAACGAGACAAATTTACTAACGCATCATACACATACTCTGGAAGCAATCCACGAGTTGCTAAAGGAATTAGATATTCCAACAAAATGTGACAATCATGACTCTTTAATCCCGAAAGTTTTTTCTCTTCCAAATTTACACAACCCCCGATATTTGAGCAAAACCCATCAGGCAACTTGAGATCTTTCAAGAAGTTACAAAGACGTATTTTATTTTCGGATGTCAAAGTGAAAGGCGCTTCTGGATAATGAACAACTCCTTCATCATTTATAGGATGTAACCATGATTTTATGCCCAAGAGTTCTAAGTCTTTACGAGCTTTAGGACCATCCTTAGTCTTCTCTTTCACATTCATTATTGTTCCCAACACGCTATCACAGATATTTTTCTCAATATGCATCACATCCAAATTATGTCTCAATAATAGCGATTTCCAATAAGGTAGACGGAAGAAAATGCTAAGTTTGTTCCAATTGTCGCCCCGCGTTTCATGATATATCTTGGTTCTCTTGCTCATATCCGCACTAAGAATAATGTCTTCTAGGTCTCGTGCTTGCTCATAACTTTCTTGGCCCGTTAACAATCTAGGGGGATCCCTATAATCAGTTCGACCATCAAATGACTCTTTATCCCTTCTGTATTTGTGCTTCGGTGGAAGGAAACGTCTGTGACCCAAGTAACATTGTTTGGAACCATGGACCAATCGAAGGGATACCGTGTCGTTGTTACAACAAGGACAAGCAAATTTACCTTTCGTACTCCAGCCTGATAAATTCGCGTATGCGGGAAAGTCGTTAATGGTCCACAACAACGCCGCTCGCATGTTAAAGTATTGCGAGGTGTGTGCATCAAACGTTTTCACACCTGTTTGCCACAGTTCATGCAACTCATCGATCAATGGCTGGAGAAATATGTCAATTGCATCTCCCGGACTCTTTGGACCCGGAATTAACATAGATAAAATGAAATTGCTAGAATCCATGCAAGTCGTGGGTGACACATTATAAGGGACGAGAATTACCGGCCAAACACTGTATGATTTTTTCCCATTTGCAAATGGTTGAAATCCATCGCTTGATAAACCAAGTCTTACGTTTCGGGATTCTGAAGCAAAATCTGTATAATTTTCATCAAACGTCTTCCAAGTTAAGGAATCAGCGGGGTGTCTCAACGTATCACTGTCAACTCTTCCTTCTTTATGCCATCTCATCATTGGAGCCGTTTTTGAGGACATGTATAGTCTTTGCAGTCTTGGTATTAAAGGGAAATATCTCAACACCTTTTTTGGAATGAATTTCCCGTTTTGCTTCTCCCGAACTGTCCCACTTGTTTGGTCGACTTTCCATCTTGAAAGACCGCAAACTCTGCAAGAATCTTCATTTATGTCGTCCTTCCAAAATAGCATACAGTTGTTCTTACATGCGTCTATCTTGTCATATTTTAGCCCGATATCAGTAATGAATTTTTTACTTTCGTAGTATGAGTTTGGCAATTGAGCGTCAATCGGTAATATGTAGTCTTTAAGCAGACGCAGCAACATATCGAACGAAGAATTCGTCCATTGACATACATTTTTTATGTGAAGTAGTTTCAGTAGTGCCGATGATTTCGTTATTCGAGCACCTTCATACAATGGCCGTTTGCAATCATCAAGCAATTTATAAAATCTATGCGCATCTTCGACTGGTTCATCGTTATCCGGGCCGTCATTAACGTTGGGGAACATATCGTTTATAAATTCGTGCATATAACGTTCTTCGTTGACATCTTCATTAACTGTATTATTCATCTCCGGTCTCGCATCGTTGAATTCCGGCACGGCATCCTCCGACTGATCATCGTCATCATCATCATCATCGAAGTCATCGGCATCTTCATCGACATCGTCATTCACCACTTGAGTAGTACGTCTTTTTTCTCCATGAAAATACCAATACTGATAATGCACATTTATTCCATAAACAATGAGGTGAGTCTTCACTTCGTCTATTTCCATAAACGGCGTGTTCAAGCATTTCACGCAGGGACATTTCACGGTTTGTCGGGATGTACTCCTAACAGCATACTCGAGGAATTTGTCAACGCCTTCCTCGTAATCTGGATGATCTCGACGTAAGGTCATCCAGCTTTTATCGGGTACTTCCATATTTCTAATAAAATGGAACACAACCCGCATTATTATTTACTTATATTTCACTATATTAATTAGGCTTACATAATGCTAACATAATTTATATCTAATCTATCATTATCCAACCAATAATCAATTTCATCTAACATTATCGAAGCCCAATTCAACCTAAACAAACAATATTTCATTCATATACATTTCAACAATATATAACATTATCCAAGCCAAATTTCACCTAAAGAAACATTAATATGTCATTCATATACATTTCAAACATAATCTAACATTATCCAAGCCAAATTCCACCTAAACAAACAATTTTTCATCATAAACATTTTAAATCTAATCTAACCTAATTTAACCAATGTAGTGCAAACAATGTAGTGCAAACAATGCAATTCTAACTTAAAATCTAATTTATTCATACATAAACCAAATCTAACATAATAAAATCTAATCCTTAAAAACTGACCTTTTTCAGCAGTTGTGGCGGCGACGGTGGAGGAGGCAGCTGAAGGTGGAATAACCTCGGCGATCTTCAAGAGACGTACGGTCCTAATCCAAAATCAGACAAAATCAAACCATAATGTCAAACTTAAATTTGACATAAATCCACCAAAGTTCAAACTAAATCATAGACCAAACAAAAAATATAATCTAACAAACCTATATGAAAACCAAATCTAACCAAAATATTGAACATATAACCTAAATCTAACATTAATCAAACAATTTCAAACCAAATCTAATAACCAAAATCCCAATCTAATCCAAACAATTCAATTCTAACATAATCTCAATAACTATCAATGAAACCAAATATCCAAACCTAAAAACAAACTCAATATAAACCAATTTTGTACATTAATCAAACCTAATAACCAAACCTAAATCAAAATCAATAAACATCAATCAAACCTAATAACCAAACCTAAATCAAAATCAATAAACATCAATCAAAGCAATTAACCAAACCTAAATCAAATCCAATGTAAACCAATTTTTCACATTAATCAAACCAAAATCAAACCTCAATCAAACCTCAAAATAACCAAAATCAAGCCAATCTAAACTAATAAATAACAATCTAAACAAAATCTAACATAAATCAACCTAAATCTAACAATTACAAACCAAATATAACATATATAACATGAATCTAACATATACAAAGCAAATCTAACATATATAACATTAATAATTCCTAAAAACTAACCCTAAATCTAACAAATGACTAAACAGCTAACATATACATGTTCAGAGCAATCTTGCTCTCACAGACATTTTGTCAAACAGTTGGCAGGCTTCAAATATTTTGAATCAATTTATTATTGGAAAGAACTAACCCTAAATCTAACAAATCCTAAAAACTAACCCTACATCTAACAAATACTAAAAACTAACCCTAAATTAAGAAACTTACCTTCAATCAGGTGGACGGCTGAGAGCGGCGGAGGTGCGGCGGCAGTTCTTCAACCGGATCCGCGGCAGATCTTCAACCGGAGGGAGTCTTCGCGGCTTCAACAGGGGCGGCGTCTTGGCGGCGTAGTCTTCTACAGGCGGCGTCGTCTTCTTCAACCGGAGGGAGTCTTGGCGGCGCTGGAGAAGAGGAGTGGCTGGAGAGGGCGCGCGGCTGGAGAGGAAGAAAGCGGAGAAGAAACGGGGAAAAGAGAAAGAGAGGGTTTTTTTAATTAAATAGTTGGTTACCGAGAGTTATAGCAAAACTCTCGGTTTTTGAATATAATAAAAACCGAGAGTTATATGAAAACTCTCGGTTTTTATTATAATAAAAAACCGAGAGTTTTCATATAACTCTCGGTTTTTATTATATTCAAAAACCGAGAGTTTTGCTATAACTCTCGGTTTTTGATGTTCAAATTCCGAGAGTTTTAATATAACTCTCGGTTTGTAATGTTTAAATACATTTTTACAATTAAATTTAAATACACGAAAACGAGAGGCTTTGGTAAATCTTTCGTTTTTTATGCATATTTCCGAAAGTTATATATTTAACTTTCGGTTTTACAACATGAGAACTTGTTAAATTATTTGGATTCTCACTTTCTAATAACGTTGAACAACATTAATTTAACACATTTGATATCCTTAAAACATTTCTCAATCCATATGATCAAACATTACACAAATACATAGGATTAAACATAAACATTCATATACACTTCTATATATAATCAAACACATTCATAAACATTTTAACATTAAAGACAATTTAAATTTTTAAAATAAAAACACACACTTGATTATATTACTTAGGAGTCTAGATTGGAAGGTAGAAAACCAAAGAATTTAACAATTTGTCAAGTGCTAATTCCGAAAGTTATATAATTAACTTTCGGAAATATCCATCAAAACCGAAGGGTTTATGTAAAACCCTCGTTCTTGAGAAATGTAAAATCCGAAAGTTTATAGAAAACTTTCGGTTTTGATGGTTATTTCCGAAAGTTAATTATATAACTTTCGGAATTAGCATTTGACAAATTGTTAAATTCTTTGGTTTTTCACCTTCTAATGACCTATAACAATATTAATTTACCACATTTGATGTCTTTAAAATATTGCACAATCCATATGATCAAACATTACCTACATTCATAAGATAATCAAACATGCATGAACATTCATATAGACTTCTCTATAATAATCAAACACAATCATAAATATTTGAACATGAAACACAATATTAATTTTTAAAATAGAACACGAAAATGATTATATTAGTTAGAAGTTAAGATTAGTGGGTTAAAAACAAAATAATTGAACAAACTAGGTAGTGTTAAAACCGAAAGTTATAAAATTAACTTTCGTTTTTGATGTGTATTTGCGAAGGTTTTAAATATATCTCTCGGTCTTGACCTTGATCAGAAGTTTTTGGGAATTGTTAAAACCGAAGGTTTATTTGAAAACCTTCGGTTTTTATCCTTCCCCATACTTAGAAAATTTTCAGATTTTTTTAATGTAAGGGCAAAACCGAAGGTTTATTTGAAAACCTTCGGTTTTTAACCTTCCCCATACTTAGAAAAAAATCTGAAATTTTTAATGTAAGGGCAAAACCGAAGGTTTATTTGAAAACCTTCGGTTTTTAACCTTCCCCATACTTAGAAAAAAATCTGAAATTTTTAATGTAAGGGCAAAACCGAAGGTTTATTTGAAAACCTTCGGTTTTTAACCTTCCCCATACTTAGAAAAAAATCTGAAATTTTTAATGTAAGGGCAAAACCGAAGGTTTATTTGAAAACCTTCGGTTTTTAACCTTCCCCATACTTAGAAAAAAATCTGAAATTTTTAATGTAAGGGCAAAACCGAAGGTTTATTTGAAAACCTTCGGTTTTTAACCTTCCCCATACTTAGAAAAAAATCTGAAATTTTTAATGTAAGGGCAAAACCGAAGGTTTATTTGAAAACCTTCGGTTTTTAACCTTCCCCATACTTAGAAAAAAATCTGAAATTTTTAATGTAAGGGCAAAACCGAAGGTTTATTTGAAAACCTTCGGTTTTTAACTTTCCCCATACTTAGAAAAAAATCTGAAATTTTTAATGTAAGGGCAAAACCGAAGGTTTATTTGAAAACCTTCGGTTTTTAACCTTCCCCATACTTAGAAAAAAATCTGAAATTTTTAATGTAAGGGCAAAACCGAAGGTTTATTTGAAAACCTTCGGTTTTTAACCTTCCCCATACTTAGAAAAAAATCTGAAATTTTTAATGTAAGGTCAAAACCGAAGGTTTATTTGAAAACCTTCGGTTTTTAACCTTCCCCATACTTAGAAAAAAATCTGAAATTTTTAATGTAAGGTCAAAACCGAAGGTTTATTTGAAAACCTTCGGTTTTTAACCTTCCCCATACTTAGAAAAAAATCTGAAATTTTTAATGTAAGGTCAAAACCGAAGGTTTATTTGAAAACCTTCGGTTTTTACCCCAATTTTAAAAAAAAAATTGGTCAAAACCGAAGGTTTTCAAATAAACCCTCGGTTTTGGCGATGCGGTTTTTTTTTTAAAAATTGTGTAAAGTCAACAAAACATAATTATTTAATAAAACATATTAAACCAAACAAAACAAACATAATAACAATAATTCATAAATATTAGAACATAACTGTCATAAACCCATAATAAATCCATAATAAATCTACAAATTAATTATTAGATGGGTGGAAGGAGGGGGTGGTTGATTCAGTCGACTCCTCAACAAGACAAGTTCCTGTTCGAGATTCTCTAATCTTTGAGACATTTCGGCCCGGTCCGCTTTGATTTCACTAAGCAAACGACCTCTTTCGGCATCCCTTAGTCGGATTTCTTCCATTTCCAGCGTCATCTTTCTGACCTCTTCCTCACGTGCCGCAATTTCAGATTGTGTTATCAGATTCTGGTAACACGGATGCAGTTTCTCCGGTGTACGCCGAAGTCTCTTCCATGTCGAATCATCACCCATATCCTAAATGCATTTCAGATATATGTATATATATATATATTCATCAAACAAAATAACGTAAACTAACATAAATCTAGATCTATAATATATATATATACAAACTTAAGAAAAATCTAAATCTTACAATAAACAAAACAAAAAAAACAAATCAAACAAATTACCTGAAGAGAGGAGAAGAACCCGCGGCTTGGAGGAGGCAGGCGGCGGCGGAAGAGAGAGAAAGGAGAGAAGCGGAATGAAAAAGAGAAGGGTTAGGGTTTGTATTTATAGAGGTTGAGGCTGAAGGTTTTCATAAAACTTTCGGTTTTGATATTAGTCAAAACCGAGGGTTTATTATAAAACCTTCGGAAAAACCAATTTCAAAAATTTGAATTTTTTTTTTATTAGCAAAACCGAAGGTTCTTTGTAAAACTTTCGGAAATGAAATTTTCGAAAAAGGCAAAACCGAAGGGTCTTTGAATAACCTTCGCAATTAAAAAACCAGGGATTTCAAAACCGAAGGTTTTTACAAAAACCTTCGCAATTAGCACACATCCAACACTTAGAATTTTTTGGAGTTTTTTGGGAGGGTAAAAACCGAAAGTTCTTTGTAGAACTTTCGGAAATAATTAATAAACCCGAAGGTTTTACACCCCACTCGGAATCTATTTTTAATCCCGAAGGATTTGTTCCTCTCGGGAGTATTTAGGAGAGGTTCAGAAAACCTTCGGGAAAAACCGTCGGTAAAGATCCTTTTTTTACCAGTGGTATAATACACTGAAATGTAATGTCTGATGAACTCAATTGTAACGTCACTGTAAAATAATTTACACTAAACATTAACATTTTTTAAAACTCAACTAAAATGTAATGTAATTTGAACTGTAATCTAATGTCATTTAAATATTGATGTGTAATGGGTTTTAAAACTAAAATTTAAATTCAAAAATAAGTGTAATGTCTGATACACTGAAGTGTAATGTGTGATGAACTCAATTAGTAATGTCTAATACACTGAAGAAATTACATTTTAGTATATAAGACGTTACACTTGAATTCATTAGACATTACACTTGAATATATAAGAAATTACATTTGAGTATATAAGACATTACATTTGAATTCGTCATCATTTCATATTTGTTGAGTACATGATCTCCGACGGGTATTCTATTACCCGATTAAATACTTATAAGATTGTAGATTTAAGAAAAATAAACATAACTTTAAAGATGTTGAAGATGATAAAAAGATAAAGCATACACAATTACTTACTTATTTAGTAGATGTTAAAAATATAAAAACGTTGTAATTGTTGTTACTATAGGAAGGAAAAGTTAAGATGAAGGTTAAAGAAAAAGTTAAGAGTAAAGATTTAACATAAAGAATGAGGAGAGATAAATACATTTTTGCAATTAAAAGAAAGATGAGTGATAGGGAGAGGGAATTTGAGGGAGGCAACTACATGTTAGAAAAATGATAAAAGATGAGGAGAGATAAATTTTGTTATTTTTTTTGCTAATCAAATTGCGCCACCACATCATTCTTTTCCTCGAATTCCCTTTCTCAATCATTTCTCTAAAAGAAAATTGAAGAGTAAACTAATAATAGAGAAATAATCTTGAGAATATTAAAAAATAAAGTTGTAATCTCACACTAAAATTTGACTCATTCAATTTATTGAAAATTTTCAAATAATTCCAAGTCAATAAAATGATTTTCTAAAAATTAAAATCACATGAAGAGATTTAAAATAAAATAAAATAATTATTTGGGAAAAATATTATATTCATCAATTCCAAATTAATTAAAATTTTAATCTAAAATAAATTAAATAATTATTTGAGAATCTTTTTTATTCATTAATCCCAAAATTAATTAAAAGTTTGGTCCAAAATAAATTAAATAATTATTTTAAAAAATATTTTATTCATTAACCACAAATTAATTAAAATATAGAGCTTAAGTAAATTATAAAAATTATTTGGGAAAATATTCTAACCAAATACCCAAATAATTATTCATAAAGCCCTCAAATACAAAACAAAAAAAAAAATGGCAAAAACAAATTTTTATATGTATTAATTAATTTTGTGTATTTTTGCAGATAATTAAAATACTAATAAAAATGTATATGAGAAGGCCAAACTAGGCCGTTTTGACCCAAATCAAATAAGGCATTGGCCACGTGAAGCCCATGCACGCATCCAACAAAGACAAACGGAAGCCCAGGCATAAAACTTATGCCTGAAGCCGGAAACGCCCAACGCAGACGGGACGTGAACGGAACCATCAAGTCAGGTCCAACATGCGTCTTCAGCCTGACTTCTTCTTCCTCACGACAAACCGATAAGACTATTGATAAGACTAGCCATTTGTTTGAAAATGATCAATGTTTATCTTGGCCTTTCTCAACCAGACTAGAAAGTTTATAAAGGGAAATGATCACAATAATCGTGTGATCATTTCCCCTACAACCCTAAATGGTCTTATTCGTCGAGAATATTGAATTCAATTGAGCAAGTGGTCAGCCATTAATGACTTTTGTCCGAAATCAAACCAACCTAAGGCACTTGCTCGCTCAATCCGACTATAAAAGAGACATTCGGGCCAAAACGGACAATCAGAACCAAGACTCAAACAATCAATCAACCTCCTTCATAATCCGTCAATAAAATTTTCCAACCTTTTTTTCCGTTCTTCTAAAATCTTTGTACAGAGTTTTTAAGCTCAATTCTAATTCATTCAAAAGTTTCAACAATACTCTATGAGTAGTCTATGAGCGTTCTTTAGCTCACTATATATCATCATTCATGTCGTGTCATGAACAAAGATTAAAATTTTTATATTTCTGATAATTTGTTCATCAATACAACATTATTATACAATATATCGATTTGAATTATCATGCTCATTTATAAGCTTTATATCAAAGTCGATTTGAATCAATCGAATTGAAAATACCCGATTTCAATTTTAAAATTCGAAAAAATTGAATCTCTGTTCTTAGCTCATGGAGATCCAATAAGTTGTCCAATCATTTTTAATAAATGATGTTGTGAGTATTTTTAAATCGGTTCCGAATCATTTAAGATTCCGAATCATTTAAGACATGTTTGCCTGAATTAAAATTTTCTAAGAAAGGTTTCGGATTTCAGTTTTAAAATACTTCTAAACTCATAGCCAATTTTGGTTTAGTTTAATTATTTTTTTTATCTCTAATTACCTTAATGAAGTTATTCGTAAGCTTAATATTCAAATTAAAGCCTTGAATTAAAAAATGAATGTTTTTGATAAAAAAAATGGTCATTGTTGTTTGAGCATCTTTAATGCATCTTAGATTGAATGACGTATCTAGAGCATGGTCATCCGCGCCTCTATTATTATATAATTAATTTTTTATTAATTTTATTAATTTATTTGATCATATAATATTTATTAAATAAATATATTTTAATAATTAATTTTAAATGAAAAATATATATTAATGTTGAAAGGGAGTGTAGTTATTATAAATATAACTCAACTAATAAAAAATATTTTTTTTTTCAAAATAAACACAAAACTAATAAATCTGCCTAATTAATATTTAAGAAACCGAGGAGTCAATCTAAAATTAAAAAAAAAAAAAATCCTAAATCCATATAGGTATTCCTAAATAAATAAAAGATATTAAAAACTTCCTATTTTTAAAGGTTGTTTCTAATTTCTATAATATGGAAGGTATATTTGAAAAATGGAATATAAAAATTTTGAAATTGGAAATCCATACACCAAAAAGAATTTAAAATCTATAAATCCTTCCATATATATACTACAACAAGTTCAATCATCATTATTATAACTTGTTCTCTTGTTATCCTAAATAGTAAATTTAAATTAGAACTCTTTGTTTTCATATTATGGCCAATATAATTCGCAATGTTTGGAATTTCAATGTTCTACAAGAATTTAAAATCATTGATAAGCTCATCCCACTATCTTCTTATGCATCGTTTGATACGGAATTTCCGGGAACAATCTATCGCCCGAATATCCCCAAACCCTTTATTTCTTCGCTCTCTTCCAGCGACAACTACATATTGATGAAAGCTAACGTAGATATTCTCAAATTAATCCAGGTTGGCCTAACTCTCTCTTTTGTACCCGACCCACATTCTGGTATCGTGACTTCATTCGTTTGGCAATTCAATATCAATGATTTCGACGTGGATTCAGATTTTCAGAACCCTGACTCCATCATTCTTTTAAAAGAACATGGAATCAACTTTGCTAGAAACAAATCCTATGGCATTAGTTCATATTTGTTCGGCAATCTTCTAATCAGGTCGGGTCTTTTATGTCGTGCTCGTCATCTTACATGGGTGACCTTCCACGGAGCTTATGATTTTGGGTTCCTTGTCAAGATCCTGACACAAAGGCCACTTCCACCTAACTTGGTCATGTTCATGGGTGCTGTTAGAGAAATTTTCGGGGGGGTTATCTTTGACTTGAAACATATTATGAAGTTTTGCAAAGGGCTCTATGGAGGTTTAAGCCGAGTAGCGGAAATCCTAAATGTGGAGAGGATTGCAGGCCAGAGCCACCAAGCTGGATCTGATAGTCTTCTAACAATGCATGTGTTTTTCAAGCTTAGAGAAGTTCACTTTAATGGGCAATCCGATGATCATCTTTGTTTGTTCAAGAACATTCTTTATGGACTCCAATTGCCAGTATTGCATCATCCTCGTCCCATGCTGACAGTACCCATTTCGCCACAATCTTCTAGTGTAGTTATTTATAATGTCTAAATGGAAAGAAATATATACAGATGTAATGTATGAGTTACTTTTATCTTAATAGATTGATATTTTTAAATTTGTAAGGCTATTGTTTTAACTTTCATTTCAGCAAAAATGCTTAAGTGAGTTATTATCTTTTGAGTGTGTTGTTTAGTTGTACATTGCACTTTTTATTTAAAATTTATAGAATATATATCCACCTCTCTATTAATAATCTCCAAACCATATCTCGCCTTATCCGTTATCACTAATCCCTCTTTCTCTCCCTCACTTAGTATTATAAAAAAGGATACATCATTTCAACAAGCCAAACCATTCCAATGTTAAGACATGCAACATGGATAATGTTGGATCTCCAAAGACTATTCCAGCAAGATATGCATCCCCTATACATGCATCTAGGATGATTTTGGACTCTTATTAAACTAATCCATTTTATAATTCAGTTCATGGTCAGAGATTGTGATAAAATAACATTTTTTACATGTCAAGAATAGGCAGCATCAACACATTGTCTTTTCATGATTAACTATATTCTTGACAATTCTAAAGATATGTAAAAGGATGATCAAGATATGTTTCCCATAAACATGAAATTGAGATTATATATTATAGGCTAAATGGAATACTTGAACAACTACATACAAAATCAATAAATCATACCTGAGAAACTATGCAACATCTTCTGCATTTGGATTAGCCATTGATACTACATATTTGAATCTTGGTTGTGTTGTTCATTAGATTATCCGATAGGATTGAATTGGAATTATCCTCATGGATTCCAACAAGTTGAGCTTTAGCCTCAATTACAACACCTATAAAACAAAAAACACAAATTAAAGAGAACCTAATATGCTTAAACCGGTAGAATTCATGTGATCTCAACCAATCAATTCCGTACTCTTAAGCTTCTAGATGCGGAGAAATATTCAAACGAGCGAAAAAGAAAATTAATTATAGGGATGAAGGTGCTTGCTGATCATGCCTTCTGCCCCGTTCCACTAAATTTATGATGATTGGGCCTTGTTTGATTTTGAAATTTAACCATGTTCAAGAAGACTTTCAAGATCACATAGGCCTATCAGGATGACCCAAGACCCAATTTGACCAGCCCTTGCCACTTTTGACTCTACCGCTGCCGACAGCTGCCGCAGGCGATTTTTCTGGCGACCTTTTTTTTTCAAAATCTGCAAAATTATAAATACAAAACTAGTACTAGGTATTTAATACATGTACCCCTATTTATAGTATTTGTTTATCTTTGTTATCACTCAGGAGAATTAGCCAGATAGAATTTAATTAATTCGGATTTCGGTAGGTACGATTATTTTCGAACTAATTATTTATTTTTGATTTAGTTCAATGAGTTCATGTAGGAATTATGTTAGATAATTTTGTTGGCTCAAAATTTGTTATGAAGTTAGTGGATGTAAATTTTGTTCATGAAAAATAAAAATTTAAGTGAGTTAATAGGATTCAAAGTGATCATCAAAATAAAAAATAATGCATTAAGTGTCAAGATTATAATCACAAAAATATAAATGCTAATTTATTCGAAAACTTAACAATTTGTGTATCTTTTTCTATCCTAATTTACACTACTATTAAGTTTATAGTGGTCTTTCAACTTTTGATTTTTTTTTTTTACTTTTTTACATTTACTTTATTCATATCTAAAACCTTAAATTGTTCATCAATAAACTTCAAATCTTTATTATTATTAAAATTTAAAACAAGCTTTGGAAATTTCAATAAACCCACATTTTTCTTCTCTTGAGTCTTGATCTATTATTTTTCACTAATCCTATAGAAACAATATAATGTCTCAATCGCCTCTATATTAGCATAAATCACTCCCTCATTATCACTATATATAAATGACAAATTTATTAATCGATTAATTTTAATGTTATTGGTAATTTATATCCGATTTTTTTGGTTGGGAAAAAATATTGTTTAAAAAGAATTAAGTTAGTAAGTGAATAATTTTATTTTTTTAAGTGAATAAAAGGAAAATGATGCCATAAGAACCTGCTCTGGACGGAAGAATAGCCTATTCATGTTAGCCAACTCCACTTTGTC
Source organism: Impatiens glandulifera (assembly GCF_907164915.1). Lineage (NCBI taxonomy): Eukaryota > Viridiplantae > Streptophyta > Magnoliopsida > Ericales > Balsaminaceae > Impatiens > Impatiens glandulifera. Next base: position 4,470,437 of record NC_061866.1, read on the forward strand.
ATAATCATACAACAAAAGACGGCCTACCCCGCATCTTGTTAACATTTCGGCAGCAATCGGAACCCACTCCACCTATTCCCTGTGGATTGAGACAGGAGATAATAATACCTCTAGATCAGTGTTGTTTAGAAGGAAAAATTATTAGAAATTGCACGATAAAATGAAATTCATAAAACACAGTGTGTCATAAAAATAGGAGTATCAAACAAAATACTTGATTATTCCTCCTAAGGTTTGCAGTTTGCATCCGGATATAGTTGAAAATGAAGATTCATGTGATTGACAGGATCAATGATGTAATATCATATTTACCTCGCCATGGAATTTAAAACTGAAGGAAGAGATATGGAATTTCTAGTCCTTGTACTTCCAAGTCAGTGTATGCATATGAAGATACAAATCTAGAGCTAAACGCAATCATCTCAGGAAGTAAAGTATCTGAAGTGATCAAACATCAAAAAGTGCAATGGTTTGCATAAAAGCAAGTTGAGCACTTTCTTTTCCACATCCCTATACCCAATGGTGACAGAAAACCTGTACAGAGAATGAAATACAACCAAATCCAAAACAGCCTGGAACAATAGAGAGAAGAGGATGGTACATACAACAATGGCAACAGAGAACTCCCGTATTCTTTCATAATTATCAACAATTCCCATTCTTTGAAGTGCCATCAGCCTACTGTAAGGATTACTATCCAGCACCTCAGCACTCATAGTCTGTCACCAAAGGTTACGAAAACTATGAGTTGTGATATCACTAAAAATTATTATAAAGGAAGAGATTATGTATAGTCATAAACCTGGACTTTTGAGCGGTGAACTGGTACAGACTTTGCTAAATCAGTCAATCGATCTACCTGCAATTGCAACTAAAAGACTTACTTGTAGGGCCCCGGAAATAGCAGGAATCAATGCTTCATTCATCATTCCATCAGCCTGCACAATTATGTAACTTATTTAAGAAAGAAGAACAAAAACAGAACAGACCCAAAATTAATGTTCATTATCTATAGAATAGTGAATTATAAGCAAACTGGAAAAGCAAAGATGTCTTTCCTCTGCAAAATGGAAATTCAACATCAAATAATTTAGCTTTGCAGAACTGAGAAATGGTGTTCACAAGCTCCATCAAATGAATCTTTATGATAAACACATAAGATCGGATATCCAGAGAGATGAATACGACGAGGGAGGGCCGGAAAGAAGAAGCATCAAGTGAGACTGGTCTTGATACGAATTGTCTTGACGAATTATGGGTGATGAAAATAAGAAGAACCTGTCCACCATTCTTCAGCTGTCTACAAAACTGTCAAGCAAATTCATTGAATCATTTAGGGCAACCAATTGACGATTAATCGAACTGTTAGGTAATGAAGAAAAGTAAAAGGCAAAATGCATACATAAGCCGATGAACAATAAGGAGCAAAATGCAAGAACGAACTCCTAACGAGAACTGAAAGTATAGATTGTTCTCCAGAAGAACAAAAGGAAATGTAGAGTGAGAAAAGAAGATTAAATAGCCTTCTAAACAACACTGATTGCAGCCGAAATGTTAACAAGATGCAGGGTAGGCCGTCTTTTGTTGTATGATTATGACAAAGTGGTGAATAGGCTATTCTTCCGTTCAGAGCAGGTTCTTATGGCATCATTTTCCATTTATTCACTTAAAAAATCAAAATTATTAGCTTATTAACTTAATTCTTCTTAAACAATATTTTTTTCCAACCAAAAAAATCGGATATAAATTACAAATAACATTAAAATTAATCGATTAATAAAATTGTCATTTATATATAGTGATAATGAGGGAGTGATTTATGCTAATATAGAGGCGATTGAGACATTATATTGTTTCTATAGGATTAGTGAAAAATAATAGATCAAGACTCAAGAGTAGAAAAATGTGGGTTTGTTGAAATTTCTAAAGCTTATTTTAAATTTTAATAATAATAAAGATTTGAAGTTTATTCATGAACAATTTAAGGTTTTAGATATGAATAAAGTAAATGCAGAAAAGTAAAAAAAAAAATCAAAAGTTGAAAAACCACTATAAACTTAATAGTAGTGTAAATTATGATAGAAAAAGATACACAAATTGTTAAGTTTTGGAATAAATTAGCATTTATATTTTTGTGATTATAATCTTGACACTTAATGCATTATTTATTTATTTTGATGATCACTTTGAATCCTATTAACTCACTTAAATTTTTATTTTTCATGAACAAAATTTACATCCACTAACTTCATAACAAATTTTGAGCCAACAAAATTATCTAACATAATTCCTACAGAACTCATTGAACTAAATAAAAAATAAATAATTAGTTCGAAAATAATCGTACCTACCGAAATCCGAATTAATTAAATTCTAACTGGCTAATTCCCCTGAGTGATAACAAAGATAAACAAATACTATAAATAGGGATACATGTATTAAATAACTAGTACTAGTATTGTATTTATAATTTTGCAGATTTTGAAAAAAAAGCTCGCCAGAAAAATCGCCTGCGGCAGCGGTAGAGTCAAAAGTGGCAAGGACTGGTCAAAGTGGGTATTGGGTCATCCTGATAGGTCTATGTGATCTTGAAAGTCTTCTTGAACATGGTTAAATTTCAAAATCAAACAAGGCCCAATCATCATAAATTTAGTGGAACGGGGCAGAAGGCATGATCAGCAAGCACCTTCATCCCTATAATTAATTTTCTTTTTCGCTCTTTTGAATATTTCTCCGCATCTAGAAGTTTAAGAGTACGGAATTGATTGGTTGAGATCACACGAATTTTACCGGTTTAAGCATTTTAGGTTCTCTTTAATTTGTGTTTTTTGTTTTATAGGTGTTGTAATTGAGGCCAAAGCTCAACTTGTTGGAATCCATGAGGATAATTCCAATTCAATCCTATCGGATAATCTAATGAACAACACAACTAGGATTCAAACATGTAGTATCAATGGCTAATCCAAATGCAGAAGATGTTGCATAGTTTCTCAGGTATGATTTATTGATTTTGTATGTAGTTGTTCAAGTATTCCATTTAGCCTATAATATATAATCTCAATTTCATGTTTATGGGAAACATATCTTGATCATCCTTTTACATATCTTTAGAATTGTCAAGAATATAGTTAATCATGAAAAGACAATGCGTTGATGCTGCCTATTCTTGACATGTAAAAAATGTTATTTTATCACAATCTCTGACCATGAACTGAATTATAAAATGGATTAGTTTAATAAGAGTCCAAAATCATCCTAAATGCATGTATAGGGGATGCATATCTTGCTGGAATAGTCTTTGGAGATCCAACATTATCCATGTTGCATGTCTTAACAAATGGAATGGTTTGGCTTGATGAAATGATGTATCCTTTTTTATAATTCTAAGTGAGGGAGAGAAAGAGGGATTAGTGATAACGGATAAGGCGAGATATGGTTTGGAGATTATTAATAGAGAGATGGATATATATTCTATAAATTTTAAATAAAAAGTGCAATGTACAACTAAACAACACACTCAAAAGGTAATAACTCACTTAAGTATTTATGCTGAAATTAAAGTTAAAACAATAGTCTTACAAATATAAAAATATCAATCTATTAAGATAAAAGTAACTCGTACATTACATTTGTATATATTTTTTCCCATTTAGACATTATAAATAACTACACTAGAAGATTGCGGCCAAATGGGTACTGTCCCTACTGTCAGCATGGGACGAGGTTGATGCAGGACTGGCAATTGGAGTCCATAAAGAATGTTCTTGAACAAACAAAGATGATCATCGGATTGCCCATTAAAGTGAACTTCTCTAAGCTTGAAAAACACATGCATTGTTAGAAGACTATCAGATCCAGCTTGGTGGCTCTGGCCTGCAATCCTCTCCACATTTAGGATTTCCGCTACTCGGCTTAAACCTCCATAGAGCCCTTTGCAAAACTTCATAATATGTTTCAAGTCAAAGATAGCCTCCCCGAAAATTTCCCTAACAGCACCCATGAACATGACCAAGTTAGGTGGAAGTGGCCTTTGTGTCAGGATCTTGACAAGGAACCCAAAATCATAAGCTCCGTGGAAGGTCACCCATGTAAGATGACGAGCACGACATAAAAGACCCGACCTGATTAGAAGATTGCCGAACAAATATGAACTAATGCCATAGGATTTGTTTCTGGCAAAGTTGATTCCATGTTCTTTTAAAAGAGTGATGGAGTCAGGGTTCTGAAAATCTGAATCCACGTCGAAATCATTGATATTGAATTGCCAAACGAATGAAGTGACAATACCAGAATTTGGGTCGGGTACAAAAGAGAGAGTGAGGCCAACCTGGATTAATTTGAGAATATCTACGTTAGCTTTCATCAATATGTAGTTGTCGCTGGAAGAGAGCGAAGAAATAAAGGGTTTGGGAATATTCGGGCGATAGATTGTTCCCGGAAATTCCGTATCAAAGGATGCATAAGAAGATAGTGGGATGAGCTTATCAATGATTTTAAATTCTTGTAAAACATTGAAATTCCAAACATTACGAATTATGGTGGCCATAATATGAAAACAAAGAGTTCTAATTTAAGTTTACTATTTAGGAAAACAAGAGAACAAGTTATAATAATGATGATTGAACTTATAGTATATATATGGAAGGGTAAAATTCCTTTTCGTGTATGGATTTCCAATTTCAAAATTTTTATATTCCATTTTTCAAATATACATTCCATATTATAGAAATTAGAAACAGTCTTTAAAAATAGAAAGTTTTTAATATCTTTTATTTATTTAGGAATATCTATATTGATTTAGGATTTTTTTTTTTTTAATTTTAGATTGATTCCTCGTTTCTTAAATATTAATTAGGCAGATTTATTAGTTTTATGTTTATTTTGAAAAAAAAAATATATTTTTTTATTAGTTGAGTTATATTTATAATAACTACATTCCCTTTCAACATTAATATATATTTTTGATTTAAAATTAATTATTAAAAATATAAATTTATTTAATAAATATTATATGATCAAATAAATTAATAAAATTAATAAAAAAAATTAATTATATAATAATAGAGGTGTAGAATACATTTAAAAATTATATTAAATTTTTATAAATTTATTATAAATTTATTTATTTATATTTTAATATATTAAATATTATTATCAATTAATATTTTTACAAATATTACTCTATACTAATTAATTTAAAATATTTAGAAAATTATAATACAATAATTTAATAAAAATATTACAATTATCTTATTTTAAATTTCGTTAATACATTAACATATATATATAATGATAAGCATATTAACAAATTTAATTAATAATTTAATTTAGCATAAAGTCTATCCATTTATTTTAAAGTTAGATAACCTAATTCTAACTATTTCCCATAAAATATCTTGAATGATATTATTAAGAGTATATATTTATTTATTTATTTTTGTAGGTGTACAATATTTTCTTCACAATTATTTGAATTTTTATTTTTTATTTTTTCTTATATTATAATTTCTTATATCTCATATTTAATTTTCATCATTAATTTTAAATATATATATATATATTTTTAATTTTTGATTATTTTCTTTTCTCATATCATATTAAATATATAATTTTATATTTTATATAATACTACATTTTTTTTTATAAATGCATTTACCATTTTTTTCACAATCAATTAGATTTCTCTCATAATTTTTTTCTTATATATATATATATATATATATATATATATATATATAAACATTTTATTGATAATTTTTTCATAACTTTTATTCATAGTAGATTAAAGAAAAAATAGCCATTATTTGTGTTAAGTAAAATTTTTGCATATCTGCTTTTATATATATATATATATATATATATATATATATGATTCATAACCATTGGAATCAAACATCATCAATTTGATTCCAACTTTCAACTTTTATCCATATATAACAAACTCCAAAATTTTGAAAAGAACATGGAATGAAATAATAAAATATGTGTGACTAAGTATGTTTAACTTTAAACAAACTCCATATTTAATCATGACTATTATTATTTTTTTTAAAGTAAAAAAAAATAAGTTGGATGCAAAATGAAAACTAGTCAACAAACAAAATATTATTATTTAAATAATCAATTTGGTAATATATAAACACATTTGGTATGGGTGGATTTAGTCGTTATTTTTCCATTTACAATTGCAAAACATTACCATAATCATTCACTTCCATACACATATAACATTGAACACAGGTGAGAGAAAAGCTCTAGAGATACGATAAACACGATTGATACGATCGGCACGATTGTCACATCACAATCGACGGCACGATCAACATGGTTGACACAACACAATCGACGGCACGATCGTCACGAACGACACAATATGCAAAAATGGCACGATTGACATAGCCATAGAATCCCCTGTTTCGCAAACGTTAGTAGGGTTTCAATCGTACAGATCGCGTTTCGTTGTATTCGTCGCGATACGAGCGACACAGTCAATACCGCACAATCGAAGTCAAGATCGGCACAAACGACCCGATCGCCACGAAATGCACGATCGACAGTGTCGCGGAAACCTTGGTTGGATCATTCACAAGCGCCGTTAGGGTTTCAACCGTTATAAATCCGTTTGCTTTTGTCATTTCGAATCAGGAAACATAAAAGCTTCTGCAATAGAGAATCTCTCTTCTTTGTCAACCTTTGGCTCAAGTCTGACCAATTCTCTTAAACAGGCACCTGAGGTATCAAATTCCTGCTCCACTCACCCAAAGAAAGTCCAGGATACAGATAACCAATAGATAGGAAATAGGGGCACATACCCCATTACGTCTCATAAAAACAAAGACACTCTGGCTAAAGAAGGAAAAGATGGAACCCCTGAATTCGTGAGCAAGAGCATAAATGTCAACTCTGGAAAAACTCCAGGTATGCCTTCTTCCACTATAGCATTCGATAATTCTGTTAAAATAAATGTCAACGGAGATAAGAGCAAAAGTGAAATATATAATGATTGCCTAAATAAACAAACTTTTTCAAATGAATTTGTTGCTGATTCTTTTGGGAATCAGAATCAATCTGATAAAACTGGTAAGTCACAGAGGAAAAAAGGAAAGCAAAATAAAAGAGATGCGACCAGTAAGAAGAAGGAAATTACAGAGGACAAAAGGAAAATAGTGTTGGTCTGAAAGAAATCAGGGTTGAAAACAAATGTCAGAATAATGCAGTAAACAAAAAAGTATGGGAAACATGAGAAACCTAAGAGAAGAAAAAAGGCAAATGGAGGGTTGGTTTTAATGAGAGGGCAAACCTCAAAGGGCTGAGAAACCAAATTTTAAGGATGCTGATGCAAGCTAAGAATGGAGAAATGATTCTCAACAAAGAAAGGGCTCAACAAATCACTATTCAGGTAAACTTGCACTACCTCCACGATTGGAACCTTCTAAAAAAATAGGAGTATGACATTATTGTTAGCTGGTCCGTCAACACAATGAAAGAGTTGGAAAAATGTACTAAGACAAAGGTTTATACTCTGAAGAAGAACCCAAATTGTTAGGTTGATCAAGTCTGAAAGAAGAATCCAGACACAAAGCAGGGTCAAAACTTAGCAAAAAAAAGTGAAAACAAAATCTCAATAAATGGACAGATTTTCCTAGGTGCGTTCAAATCAAAGGTGGAAAAACTCGAAAATCCCTTTGAGTTTAAACTACCATCAGACGTGGAAGAAAAATGCGTTCGATCATGGGAACAGGTGATGGTGGGTAATTATATTGGGAAAGAATCTACCACTTTGATGCCACCAAGGAAGAACTCATGAAGCAATGGGGAAAAAAGGTCTAATGAAGATCACCTCTAACAATCACGACATGTATTTCTTGAAATTCAATCAAGAGGCTAGTCTTGAGAAAATTTTAGAGTTGGGACATACACACGTGGGGAAAAAATGCATGAAGCTCGAAAAATGGAAGGACGGTACGAGCTATGACAGTATTCCAAAATAAACAGTGCAAATCTGGTTCAAGTTACGAAATATCCCTCCCCACATGTACAACGCGGAAGCCTTAAGCCATTTCGCTAGCCTTCTAGGAAACCCGCTATACATGGACAAAATCACTGAGGAAAACGAAAATCTCACATATGCTAGGATGAGCGTTAAAGTTCAACCCAGAAGCGTTCTCCCCAACGAAATTACAGTGGTGGATCGAAAGGGAAATGCTACCAAGATGGGCATACACTATGAATGGCGACCGTACAAATGCGTGAACTGTAGTACCTTTAAACATTATATAATGAGATGCCCTAAATTAATGGCCAACCAAAAAGCAAACCAGGAACAACAAATACAGAATGGAGAAGCCAAGCAACAAAAGGTTCCTAGTACAAATGAAACAGTTGTGGAAAAACAAGCAGAAAAAGAAAGCAATGTCAAAGGGAAAGATGTTCATAATTCGGATGAAGGAACAAAAGGAAATCAAACTCAAAAGAGGGAAGTAAGAAAGGAAAAGAAATTGATAAAACATGAGATTTTGAAGAAGATAAACCTAAATGTAAGGAAGAGGAAGATGCAGAAGATGAAAGCAAAGATACAACAGAGGAGAATGAAACTAAGGTTGTTGATCCTCAAACACGGAAAACTGAAGTAGAGAAAAGTAGTGACAAAAATCTTGAAATCCTGAACATTTTACTATGTTAGTACGAGTTCATATATAGGAAGATTAAACAATAAGAGCAGACAGACATCATTATCTGCTTCAATTCAATCTCCCTTCATGAAGAACGCGACAAGATTGGGACGTGGAAGAAGGCAATATGGTCAAAAGGCGGATATGGAGACAACATAGGTTGTGATATCTAGATTGTAGTCTTTATTCATTTTAATCTGTGTTTTGTAATGTGATTTGACTGCCACCATTCAGAAACTTTTGAGTGTTTTGTTTGTCATCTTACAATCAAAACTAGAGTTTGTCTAGTTTTGATTATTAACTCCTCCCACTTTAGGACTTTTTAATGAAATGGTGTTAAACTGTTTTAAAAAAAATATATCAAATAAAAGTTTGAGTTTTAAAATAGAAGGTTCAATGCATTACATGTTGGGTGGGGTTTATTAATACTTTAATTATAAGGTGGATTAATTTTTTAAGTAGATAAGAGTTTCAAGCTTACCCACTAAAAATAATGATGATTATAAAAAAAAAAGTTTAAATTAACCATTTATACGTGTGCATTAAACATGAAAAATGTGAACACATGTTTTGCTTTCAACATAAAATAAAAGGAAAAGCCATATAAATTGTGATAATACAATAAACTAAATAAATATTAATAATACAAACATTATAGACTTTATATGTATTTTCTAAAAACTATTAAAACAAATGATATCAAAATAATATGGAAAATAGATCATCAAGGAAATAAGTAAAGAGATCTCCACCTCATTTTTATGCTAAAGTTGTTTTAAAAAAAAATATCTTATATATTAATACCTTTTAAACTTTACTAACGAAATTCAAACTTTTTAAAATTATTAAATTTAAATAATATGTAAATAATTTTTTTTTTTTAAATATCTATATCAAATAACTTCAATAATCAATTAAATTACATTTATTTTACTTTTATTAAATTTTAAATATAACAAACTTTTATTTATTTATTTAAGGGTTGTTGATTATATTTGTAATCAAATTATTACATAATGCCAAGCAAACAATTTAATTTAAATTATTTAAACAAATTTCTAACCTCACCAACCGCACCTCACTACTTCCTTCCTTCTGGTTTCAACAACTTCAAGCCCTAAAAAAAGCCAGTCAACAATAACATGCTATCATATCCCAGCCCTCCATCTCACTTCATCAACGGCCCATCTTTCTTTTCAACTAACATACACACCTACTACTACCACCAATTATCTATATAAGCCAATCCTTTTACCACAATTTTTCTCAGGAAATTCAACTTCAATTTCCACTCTAATTTCATTACACAATCATCTTTCATAAGATACCCACAAGACCCTAGGCTTTCACTACACCAAGAAACATCAAATGGGTAGCAATATTAATAATCACCAAAACGAGGGATTCTGTCTGAATGATCCTTTGAACTGGGGGGTAGCCGCGGAGGCGCTCACGGGTAGCCATTGGGATGAAGTTAAGAAAATGGTGGCCGAATTCAGGAACCCTGCGGTTAAACTCGGGGGAGAAACCCTCACCATATCTCAGGTGGCGGCAGTTGCAACTGCTGCTGGTAGTATTAATACTGTTCAAGTGGAGCTAGCAGAGTCCGCCAGGGCTGGTGTAAAGGCTAGCAGCGACTGGGTTATGGATAGCATGAATAAAGGGACCGACAGCTACGGTGTAACCACCGGCTTTGGCGCCACCTCCCACAGACGAACCAAACAAGGCGGCGCTCTTCAAAAAGAACTTATTAGGTTTCTGAATGCTGGAATCTTCGGAAATGGAACAGAGACATGCCATACACTTCCCCAATCCACGACAAGGGCAGCCATGCTGGTTAGGATCAACACTCTCCTCCAAGGATATTCAGGTATCAGATTTGAAATCCTCGAAGCCATCACTAAGTTCTTAAACATCAACATTACCCCATGCCTCCCACTTCGAGGCACGATCACTGCCTCCGGAGATCTCGTCCCCCTCTCCTACATCGCAGGGCTCCTCACGGGTCGACCAAATTCTAAGGCAGTTGGGCCCAATGGGGAGCCCCTGAACCCCGAGCAGGCTTTTCGCATGGCCGGGGTCGAGGGTGGCTTTTTTGAGCTTCAACCCAAGGAAGGCCTTGCTTTGGTCAATGGAACGGCAGTTGGCTCTGGATTGGCTTCAATTGTGCTGTTTGATGCCAACATATTAGCCCTTTTGGCTGAAGTTCTATCAGCAATTTTCGCTGAAGTGATGCAAGGAAAGCCAGAGTTTACAGATCACTTGACGCATAAATTGAAACACCACCCTGGCCAGATCGAGGCCGCGGCTATCATGGAGCATATTTTGAAAGGGAGCTCGTATGTTAAGGCTGCCGAGAAGTTACATGATACGGATCCTTTACAAAAGCCAAAACAGGACAGGTATGCTCTTAGGACATCCCCACAATGGCTCGGCCCTCAGATCGAGGTCATCCGGTCCTCTACCAAGTCTATCGAGAGGGAGATCAACTCGGTGAACGACAACCCATTGATCGACGTCTCCAGGAACATGGCCTTGCACGGTGGAAACTTCCAGGGCACCCCGATTGGTGTATCGATGGATAATACCAGGTTGGCTATTGCAGCAATTGGAAAGTTGATGTTTGCACAATTCTCTGAGCTTGTGAATGACTTTTACAACAACGGGCTGCCTTCTAATCTCACTGGCGGGCGAAATCCTAGCTTGGATTACGGTTTCAAGGGGGCCGAGATCGCCATGGCATCATACTGCTCGGAGCTCCAGTTTTTGGGAAACCCGGTGACAAACCACGTTCAGAGCGCAGAACAACACAATCAAGATGTCAATTCTCTCGGTCTGATTTCGTCGCGAAAAACTGCTGAGGCCATTGATATCTTGAAGCTCATGTCCACCACTTTCTTGGTGGCACTTTGCCAGGCTATTGACTTGAGGCACCTGGAAGAAAACATGAAGAGCGTAGTCAAGAACACGGTTGGACAGGTTGCCAAACGTGTCCTGACCATGGGAACGAACTGTGAGCTTCACCCATCGAGGTTTTGCGAGAAAGATCTACTGAGAGTTGTAGACCGCGAGTATGTGTTTGCTTACATCGACGATCCTTGCAGCTCGATGTACCCATTGATGCAGAAACTTAGGGGAGTTCTGGTTGAGCACGCCCTTAAGAATGGGGAAGCAGAGAAGAATCTGAACAGCTCAATCTTTCAGAAGATCGCAGCTTTCGAAGAAGAACTGGAGGCCCTTTTGCCGAAGGAAGTGGAGAGTGCCAGAGCCGCGTTCGATGAAGGGAAGGCGACAATTCCAAACAGGATCAAAGAGTGCAGGTCTTATCCGTTGTACAAGTTCGTGAGGGAAGAAGTGGGGACTGAATTGTTGACAGGAGAGAAAGTGCGGTCGCCTGGAGAGGAATTCGATAAGGTGTTCTCGGCCATGTCCAGGGGAGAGATCATTGACCCCTTGCTGGAATGTTTGAAGGAGTGGAACGGTGCTCCAATTCCAATATGTTAACTTATATATATTTTTTTAAATTTCAAATCTTTTGTTGAATGATATTACTCTTTTTTAATTAATATGTAAATTAAAATCATCTCAAAAAATGATGGGTTGAGAAAGTGTTATTAGGAAAAGAAACAAAAGTTCTAATACTTAGCTCAATTTGTTAATAATTTTTACTAATGGATTAAAATATAAAAAATGGTGAGACAATATATCTAACGTTTTTTTTTTATATTGGTAAGGATTTTATTCCTATTAATGATAAAGTTCAAAAAATCAATAGTAATAAAAAAAAGTGTTGATCAAATTCATTAGGTACAAACTCAACAACCTCAAAATTAAGTATCTTTACGACAATTCAATTTAATCGAAGTACTCTTTATGAATACTTTTATGGCACTCGTTGCATATTTTGATATGAATCTTTACCAAAATAGATGTTAAGTAGTTTCTCAATGGAGACATTGAAAAATAATTTGGTGGAAAGAGAAAATTTTGTATCGAGAAAATAAATTAATATGGTTTGCAAATTAAAGAAATTCATCTATGGACTTAAAAAAATATCTCTTTAGTGGTAACATAAATTTCACAAAATAACAATTCTCTCTTTTGGTTTTGAGGTGAATTTAATTGATTATTTGTGTATCACAAGTTTAGTGAGAGTAAACGCCTATTTATCGTTTATAAATTGGTGACATTTTATTTGTCACAAATTTTGCTTGACATTAAGTAGTCCGATAATTATGAGATATTTAAAAAAAACTAAGAATTAAATGCTCACATCTAGGAAGTCGGGTAGTCTTGAGATCATTGAGTATTCTAACTTTGATCTTACGGGATGTCAAAATAGTATGAAATCTATTTTGGGTTATATTTTTTGCTAGTTGGTTTTGTCGTTTCTTGAAGAAGTGTCAAACAAACACTTAAGGCGTCATCCAATATTGTAGCGAAATTTGTGACATGTTACTAGGCATCAAACTATGTTACTAGGCATCAAATCATGTGATACTGACATCAAGTTTCTTATTGTAAAATAAATGATACAAAGTTGATAGATTTCTATAAAATATTTATGTACAAACTCTGTGGTTATGAACCTCTTAACAATGGGTTTATCGCCTAATGTCTTTCATGAGAATATTGCTCGTATGAATGTCGTATAGATCGACAATCTCTAACTCTAGTGGGAGTTTATAGTTTGGTTGTCTTTCAATTTAGTTATTTCATAGATATTTATGAAGTTTCTTATTCTTATCAGAAATTAAGTATTATTCAGTTCATTACACTTTGTATAATTATGTTTAAAGTATGATCTCATTAAAGTCAAGTAGGACTAGTTGAAAATTGACATGAAAAGATCACCTTGCTTGAAATTTTCATTCATAATATTCATGATATGATTTGTCAATTAACTGTATTGATTTATGTGATCATTGTTGGGTCTAGTTGTGCTTAAATACAACGACGAGCTCTTTGGTCCTATATTGATATGTTTAATTGATAAAATTGTTTATACAACATATGATTGAGATGACATAAAATTTCAGGCACATTATGATTGATATATTTATTTTTGTACATACGTGACTCAATAGAAGATTGTTGAAATTTATAGGGTCACTAGTATAATAAATAATTGTGCAAATGTCATATTTAATATAAGCTAAAATAATGCGATCTAATGTGAAATTAAGTTTAAGGCTTATGGGTGTATTTGTCATTAATATAAAGTGAGGAAACCTAAGTGACATTTCTAATTTTATGAAGATGTTAAATTAGAAATGTCCTAACTATAATAACTAACTTAATGTTGGTTATATGTAACAATAATGTGGCAAGTGGAAAACATATCAATCAGCTTTAATGGTCCCCATTTGAAATAAATACATTCTCCCATGTAACGATAGTTGTTGTTTAAAAACAATGATAAAAACATTAACAATTTTGATTAAAAAAATCAAACAAATAAATATAAATTAACGTGGGTGAAGATCCTCCAAAAAAAAAAAAGGCAATTCTTGATAATAACGGTTAGTTTCTCACACTTTTCTCACACTAACCTCATATAATGTCAATGTGTAATATTATAAATGATCTGCAACGGACGTTTGAGATTATTGAAAGTTCTACTATTCATCCTTCAACCAAATTATCTTTAAAACAAATAGACATATAGTCTAAATAATGTCTAATACCCACAAATTTAAGTATCTCAACACAAGTTTCCCAACACGCACAATTGGTTTCTAGCATAACTCAATTGATATTAGTAATGATTCAAATAAGACTCCAAATATGAGTGACACCCTTATGAATGTCTCTCTACCTCTTTGAGTCAAATAAACGACATTGTTCATTGACGATCCTAAACAATCGTCATCACTAACTAGTAACTTCTCGAATGCCTATTTACTTTATTATGGTATATGCCTCCTATCCTAACTACGAGAGCAAACTTTTTTAGATTTATTCTTATATTCCAGTATAACTCTCCTTTTTGTCTGTCACTGGATCGGAACCAAAACATTCATATCCATTGTGGCAAAATGACACCAACTTCTCATGAAGAGCCTATTAAAAGGCTACGGGAAAAAGAAAATATCCCTGAGAGTGGCTTTCAAAATAGATATCAAGAAAGATTTCGACTCTGTTAGATGGGAAGCCATTCGAGACTTTCTGATTGTTTTTGCTTTTTCTATGATTTTTATCGATTGGATTATTCAATGCGTTTCATCTTCCTGCTTTGTTGTTAGCGTCAATGGAGTCCACGGAGGCTATTTCAAGGGTGAAACGGGGTAAGGCAAGGGACCCCCTCTCTTCTTATCTTTTCGTAGCTATCATGGCGATCTTTGAGAGCATCTTCGCGATGTTCCGAAAGAATCGTCCATACATCTTTCACCCATTCTGTGAGGTAGAGGAGGTAACACATTTATACTTTGTTGACGATTTGTTCATTCTAGCGCACGCAGACGTTGATTCCATTAAAACTATTAGGGATGCACTAACGTTCTTTTTTGAGGTAACAGGTTTAACTATTAATGAAAGCAAAAGTGTGGCATTTTATGGAGGCGTGAAGGACAAAATAAAGCAGGACATATTCAACATCATGGGCATCAAGGAAGGCAACTTTCCCATAAGGTACTTAGGAATTTCGTTAACTGCAAAGCAGATCGAGATCTCACACTGCAAACCGCTGATTGAAAAGGTAAAAAACACGATATTTGGCTGGGTAGCGAAAAAGCTTTCTTATGCAGGGAGGATCGAACTTATCAAAACTGTGGTTATGGGCATAGTTGGCTACTAGGCACAACAAATGGTAATTCCGAAGAAGGTAATGAAGGAACACGACACGCTGATGAGAAACTTTATCTAGGGTAGTAGTGGAAGAGGAGGAAAGAAAGTCAAATAGACCGCTCTCTGTAAACTGAAGGACGAGGGAGGCATCGACTTGAAGAACTGTATCGAGTGGAACAAGGCTCTAACCTTCAAGCATCTGTGGGCTTTGGAGCGCAATTAGGAGTCACTATGGATCAAATGGGTGCATATGAGGTTTATGAAACACGAAACCAACATCTGGACCTGCAAAAATCACGAAGGTATGAGCTGGTCTTTGAAAAAGATTCTTAAACTAAGAAGCGATATTGCAAATCTTTATGACATCCGACTAGGGGACGAGAAAGGCACTCTATTCTGGCACGACCCCTGGTTCGAAAACTAGTCTATCATCGACAATGAGGAGTTTCAAAATACCTGTATCAGAAGGGACTGCACAAAAGCGAAAATCAGAGACATCAAAGAAGGGAATTGGAACTTGCTCTTGAGAAGAATTCCATAAGGAAAGAGGATACTTGATCATATAAGTAACATACAACTACATGACAGACCGGATATTCATGAATGGAAAGATGAGGACAATGGGAAGTTGGTATTGAAGAAAATATGGGAGGTAATCCGAGAAAAAGCGCAGAAAGTAGAATGGGCTCCTCTTGTATGGTCAACGAAGATTATCCCTCGACACCAGTTCATCCTATGGTTCGCCTTCTGGGAAAGACTCAGCACTCGTGATCGTATCAACAAGTATATGAGCATCCTGGACGTGAGCTGTCTTCTATGCATAGGAAATGAAGAAACCATAGATCACCTATTCGGGAGCTGTTATATTGCTTCGGAGCTTTGGGACAGATTCTATAAAAGCTTAGAGCTGATTAGTTTCCCGAGCGAATGAAATGAAATCAAAGAAATAGTACTACTCAAAGCCAATGGAAATAGATTTGCAACAAGCGTGTTCAGGTGCGGCTTTGGAGCAGTGGTGTATTTGGAAAGAACGGAATGCAAGGGTATATGGCAGAACCCGTATGAGCGTTGACGAGTTATGGAAAGATATTGTATCGGATTGCAGCGCCTTGCGAGAAAATGGAGAGGAATTCCAAGCACGAAGCAGAATTGGAATATCTGCAGGAATTGAAGTTTATCGTTTTTTAAACTCACTAGAATTGAAATTATTATAAACAGATAATTCATTTACGTTTTTAGCTTTTTAGCTTTTATTTAGAATGTTACGACTTCAAGATCACTCTAGGCCTGTCTAGAATGATCTCTTAAACTCGTGTTTTTTTTCCTATTTTTGGGAATTTTTAATGAAATGACGCTAAGTCGTTTTTCCCAAAAAAACAAAAATGACACCAACTTAGCTAGATCAAGATTCACCCTCAATAGAGTATAGATCCCTCGGGAGAATTTTTTAAAGAAAGATGACGAGAGATCTTGTTGTAGCTAGAGACTAAGAAAGACAATTATAATTCGCCCCATGGTTTACGATTCGAATTACCCCGTTATGGGAGGATTTCCCTAGTTTGAGCGGTAGTTGACCGGGATGGGATAAGGGTGGTATTTGTATCCCCTGTCCCGACTCTGCTTTAATCTCACTCTAATTCTACCATAAATACTAATAAACATAACTAAATATATAACATTATCAATTTATTTTTCATATTTTATAAGTATTTTAAGTTTATTTCTTTATAATAATATAAATTTTCAATATATTATAATATATATATAACTCTCGGAAAACCCTAGTCCCGATAAACACTCGAGGTTCAAGAAATCTTAACATCGGTTTACATGTTAGGAATCTTTTTAAATAAAATATTATTTTAAAAGATTTATAAAAATATGTCCTCACTTTTTTTGAAATTAATTATAGTAATAATTAATTTTTTTTATCAAATTTCAAATTATCTTTTAAATTTAAAATAATCAAATAAAAATTTGATTAAAGAAATTTTTAGTTAAATTAATTAAAAATAATTATTTTAAAAGATTATTTATTTGATAAAGAGTTGTCAATTAATTTTTAGCTTAAAATTAATTTTAAAAAAATATATACGTATACAAACATGTTTTTTACAAGAGTTTTTTTCATAATTTGATGATACTCGGGAAAGGCTTTTACGCTATATCCTATGTACCTGTTAAAAACGGTCTCTACTTTATAAAATCTTGGTTTTTGGAAAATTTGTTGTATAACATTTTATTTTAACTAATTATTCTCCAAATCTTAGACATGCACATATTTTTTATGTATTTAAAAATTGTAAAAACAATATTTAAATGCTCGTACATGTAACTGATGACGACGATTGAAGAGGAATGTATCTAAAGAATATTAATTTGAAAGCACTAAGGTTTAAAAAAAATCTCAAACAAACCCTTATCAAAATATATTTTATAAAAATATCCTTAAAATATTTTGAAATCATTTTCTATTTTTTTAGAATTTTTAGAAAATGCTTTAGGATTCCAAAATTACAAAAATAATTTTCAAATTTTAAAAATAAAATAAAATAGGCCTTAGGACTAGTGTTCTCGGTCCTAGGTTAGATTTTTATTGGTCTAAGGCTAAAACTCTCGGTCCTAGGTTGGAACTCCTTAGTCAAAGTGCGAGGATTCTCGGTCGGGGTGCTAAAGTCCCTCATTCGGATGCGGAAGTCGTCGGTCCTGAGTGTAGGAAGCTACGGGAGTTGTTGGTCCTAAGTGTAGGCAGTTCTTAGTCAAGTGCGGGAATCCTCGGTTGGTGTGGTAATTCTTGGTCATAGGTTTGTCTTAGGCTAACTTTCCTTGACCCTTGGTATAAAGAACACTTAGTCTTGGGTTAGCCTCAGGCTAACATTCTTCATTCCTAGGTGTTAAGGATGCTCAGTCTTGGGTTAGCCTTTGTCTAGCTTTTATCGGTTCTGGGTGCGAAGGACTCTCGATCTTCGTTAGACATGGGCTAGGTTTCTCGGTCCTCAAGAACATTAAATTGCAGGTTTGATGATTTCGCTTGAAGCCCGGATCTTTTGATCAAAGGGGATGAAAAACTTCATATAGTTCTCAAGATCATTTAGAACATCATCCTGGTGTGTCATTTAATCGGAATAAGGTTCCATTCAACCCAAACAATTTTTTCACAAAAAATGGGTGTATGGTTTTTAGACTTTAATTAAGGGTAAGGAGCTTGTCAATAACTTCCTTATGTTTCATATGGTTGAATAAAACTAAAACATGAATACTAGATTTTTATTTTGACCAATTCAAGAATTGAAATTTGTATATTTTATAAAAAAAAGTTTGTTTTTTATCAAAATGATCGAGATGGATTGAAACTGGTTCAAATAGGTTTCCATCATCATTATAAACATGATGGGCAGCTTTTTGGGTTGTTGTTCTTGAACAATAACTCATGAACAAGAAAAACTCAATTTTTAAAATTTTTAAAATCAAATTTGGGGGTTTCCAATTTAAGATGATTGATCGGGTTTTGCTTCAATAGAACACTTACAAATGATCTTAAGATCATTTTCTAATCAAAAAATCAGATAATAAGGCAATATATGAAATTGAAAAAACTGAAATATAAAAATTCAATTCAAATTGGTAATTTGAATTACAGTATGATTGGAAGTTTACTTGGAGTTGGAGAACACTCCTTAACTGTTAAGGAGGCTTTTTGAATGCCTAAGTTAGTACCTTACTACCTTATACGAAAATTCCAAATTTTAAAAAAACTTTAAGCTTCTTCAATGGCGAATTTATTTTCAGGGGTAATTGAGGGCTTGAGAGTGTATCTTTTGCCTTTGGGTTGCCTAGAGGAGGCTATTTATAGCCTTCTAAGGTCGGTTCATCGACCAAGTGGATCGGATTTGGTCAAACAGCCATTGATGGTATTTTGTCTATTTTTTGGCTAGTTGCTGGTATAGGCTCCAATGATGCCTATAAGTGTAGGAGAAATGATCACTATAATAAGGTGATCATTTAGCCTTTTGAACGAAGTCAAAAGGTGGAGAAACAACAAAGTTCCATATTTGAAAAATTAAATATGGAACTATTCTTATTTAGTTCGTCGTTGCGAGGAAGAAGACAAACTAGACAAGAAACGACATCATTTTGGGCGAGAAATCGAACGCGGGATGCTCCGTTCGCATTCCATCTTCATTACATTCGCGTTTGGGCGTTCTGTTGCGTTTAGGCTAACATACATTGAGGCGCACGTTAGTTGATCCGCTGCTTCGCGAATGCGCATCTCCTCCGTTGCAGCGCGCGACATTGATGACTTTCGTGCGTTGGATGGGTTTTCAGTGCTCATCCAGCGACTGTGAGATTTGCTACACTGATTTCTCTTGGTTTCGACTACAATAGATTCCAGCCCTTTTCCAGCCTTAGAGCTTGTTAGAAATTGGTTTTTTCAATCCCTATTTGCTCCATTTTTAACATACAAAATATATTTTAATAAATATAACATTTATTTTTGTCAATTTATTTTATTTATTTACTTTGAATATTTTTAGGATTTAATAAATAATTTATTTGAGATAAAATGGATATAACACTTATCCTAAATTATTTATTTTAATTCCTCTTAATTTTCTTAAAATTAATTTGAGATCAAATGAGTACAACATTTATCCCGAATTATTTTATTTGGTCATTATCCTTAATTAATTAGGATTTAATTATCACAATAAAGAATCCAATTAATTATTTAATAATGTTTTGGCCTTGCTATTAATTATTTTGATTTTTTTTATTCAAAATAATTATTTATAAATTTCGTAGGTAAAATTTTAGTGCTTATAATATAATATTAAAATATTCGTTTATATATTTTATGAAAGAATATTTTTAAAAAAATTATGGTATAACGATACCCCGAGGAGATTTCCTGAAACTGAACGGGCGTATATGATAAATTTTGGGACCGAAAATCTCTTTTTCCGGATCAATGTCTAAATTGCGTGGAAGAAGATATTTTGATTTTATTTAAAAATTATTTAAAATATTTATACACAAATTTATTTTATCTTGATATTTTAAAGTTAATTAACTTTCTACTTAATCTTAGATAACTTTGGATAATCAAATTAGAATTTAATTAAACAAAATTTTTATTTAAAAATTAATTATAAAAATAGTTGATTTTTAAAAGACTTATTGTTTGATTATAGAGTTGTCAATTAATTTTAAATTAAAATAAGAAAATATGTATACATGTATAAACGTAATTTTTCAAAGATTATTTTGGATTCATTGTTTGGTTACACTCGGGAAAAGATTTTCACGTTATATCATATGTGACCGTTAAAGAACGGTCTCAACTTTATAAAATTTTAGCTATTTTTTGAAAATTTGGTTTTAATACGTTTTTGTTTAACAAATTATTCTTCAAATTCTAGTACGTTTTTTTGACATTTTAAATTATAAAGTATTAAATAAATGCTAGTATTTGTGATTGATGCTGAGAATTGTGAAAAAAGTTATCTGAAAAATATCAATTTAGGTGTTAGAATTTAAAACATAAATTTGAAAAGACCCTTTTAAAAATATTTTTTACGAAAATATTCTAAATATATTTTAAAGTCGTTTTCTATTTTTTGAATTTTTTAAAAACAATTTAGGGTTTCTAATTGTTAAAAAAAATCATTAAAATAAAATGCCCTAAACAAACAAGTCCTTGGTTAGGTGTTCGAGTCGAGAATCGGGTCGGACACACGGGTTTGGGTGTGATTCGGTCTGGGGTCAACGGCCATGGGTACCTAGTCAACGCATAAGCAACTACTCAGTCGCGCGCGAAACCCTCAGCCGGGAAAGATGTCTAGCTAGTTTTCTCGGTCGAAATCATGTTGGGCTGAATTCTTCGGTTGTCTTCCTCGTTGGGCAAAAAAGAAATGCGGGTAATTTTGTTTGGAGTCTTCAAACTCCATATACATTAGATTATATGGAAATGATCATCATTCAATCAATTAAGACCCTAATTTCAAACCTTTTTTTCCAAAAATGGAATTTCTCGTTTTAAGTCTGTAATTGACAGACTGAAATCATAAAAAGCTTTCTTATGCTTATTGGGATTGGTTTGAAATATAAAACAATGATTGGTTGTAAGTTTTAACCAATTCTAAAACTGAAATTTTTCAGTTTCTTGAAAAATAATTGGTAATAGATAAACATGTCTTAAATCGATTAAGATTGATTTGAAAATACTCCTAACATCATTCGGAACGTGTTAGGAGACTTAGAATCACAATTCACAAGTTAGGAGTTAAGATCACAAAATTTGATTTTTAAAATTTCAAAATTGAATTTGGATTTTTCTTAGGTAGGTTGATTCGTTCGAATTGATTTCGATTGAAAATTCCCAAATGATCTTAAGATCAAATTAAAATCAAGAAATTGAGTAATTGATCAATATTGAAGAATACCTAAATAGAAATGTAAAATTTTCAATTTTGATTCATGATATAATTGATAACATGAATGGAAGTTTATAGTGAGTGGAAGAACACTCCTAGACTCTTTGTGAAGTTTTGAGCTCAACCAGAACCGAGATTACAAGTTTTGTACAAGGTTTTGAAAAAAAACTTAAAAGCTTGAGAAAGTTTAATGGAGGATGTTCTTGGAGATTGATTGATGAGTTGAGATTGATCACTTGGTCTTTGTCTTGGCCGGAGAAGGCTATTTATAGCCCTCATAGGTCGGTTGAGGATTAGAGTCAGCTGAATTCAGGACAAAAACCATTAAATGATCGACCTATGATCGTATGTGGGTGATCATTTCAGTCTTCGAATCATGGTTAAGAAACGGGTGAGTTCCATATTTGAAAAATCAAAAAATAATTGGCTGAAGTTTATATGGTTGTCGCAAAAAAAAGACGACCTCTAGTTAGCGTCCAGCGTCCCACGTGATGGTTGTTGTCGTGGGTGTTAACCAATCATGTGAGACGTGTGGGCATTTGGCTCTCGCTGTAACGGGTGATGCTTGTTGGAGATGATTGGATGATCATCTTATGAATGTATGGTCTGCTGCAACATTTGCCCATAGGACACAAAATTATTTTATTAGACATGCAGTTTATTATTTTATTTATAAAATTATTAGTATATATAATATATATATATATATATATATAATGATGCTTAATTTTCAAAGTGTTCGGATTATCGGGTTGAGAGCTATGGTTAATTTGGATATATGTGTGAGAGTAAATAGATATTTGGGTCGAATTGTGGGTTGACACCATAAACTTAAAACAGTTAAAAATAAGACTTTATATTTTAAATTCAACACCAGGTTTGATGAACACGGGACATTTTAAGAATATAAGTTCAACTTTTTAATTAACTAATATATATATATATATATATATATATATATATATATATATATATATATATATATATATATATATATAAAATGATGCTTAATTTTCAAAGTGTTCGGATTTGTCGGATCGAGAGTTGTGGTTAATTTGGATATATATATATATGTGAGAGTAAATGAAAAATACTATCACATTTTAATCGTAATTTTTTTTTAATTTTTATATTATTAATCATGCAAATATATTGTATTAACTTTTATATCTTTGTTTACTTATTATACACCTTTTGTTGATTATGATGCACTCTAGGTTACGAGACATCATTTATAAAAAAAAAAAAAGTGACTAAATATATTTATTCATTAATTGTCTTACAAATATATATTTATAAAATTATAATGAGAGAAGGCCTAAACAAGGACGCTATTTCATATAATGCCCTACTAGTATGTACTATATAAGTGGCGCCAGCCCTATGCATGAAAGTTATGCTTTTGTTTACTAGTGTAGTGAAAGTTATGCTTTTGTATTTATTATTATTTTTATTTATTACTAACATTCTTTAAATATTCATTGTAAGAAGCTACTTTTTGTTTATATTTATTTATTTTTAATCTGAAAACAAAAAAGCTCTAAAATTTGAGGCTAAAATGAAGACATAGAAAAGTATAAGTAGAAATATGAATGCATTCTGTAATTAATTGTTATTCCTTTTTCCAGTTAACTTCCAACAGATGATTAAACCCGATTCCATTTCTTCCTATGAATATCAATCATGGTATCTCCATTCATAGCATTTGCCTAACAAATGGATGAATCGGCACGTAAATTCGATGTCCATACTCTATTTCATGCTCATTCATACCTGTAATTCACTACTCTGATCTATAATTCTCATTATCTCATCTCTCTATGAAGCAATGACAATGTGTTTCTTAATCAATAATGCATTGTCTCTCATTGGATTCGCCATCGGTCTATTCATTGGTTTTCTTGTTGGGTTTGCCGGACTTCTCTGCTCAAAGACAAGAGATGTTAAGGTAAAAACGTAAATCTAATCAATTCGTTTGTTTTTTCATCGTTTATTGATTCACTGTTATTGATAATTGAGTGACCTGAATGATTACTGCTACTTATTTGATTCACTTTGTTTCTTCTTTACATAATATATATAGGACCCTGTTGTTAGGCCTCTTCAAGAGTTTGATTCGAGTTCTCTGCTTGACATCTTTTTGGAGATTCCATTATGGGTAAAGAGTCCAGACTATGAACGAGTAAGAATCAATCCTATTTTCTCGTCTGTTGAAACCACTGAAATGTGTAATTTGAAATCATAATGCCTGATGAATTTGGAGTGAGATGTGCAGGTTGATTGGCTAAACAAGATTGTTAGCGACATGTGGCCGTTCCTTGATAAGGTGTGCTTTGAATTTGTCAGTTATTATGAAATCAAAACACTTTCTTTTGTGAACTGGATTTTGTTGCAGGCTATATGTACTGAAATAAGAAGAAATGTTGAACCTATGTTTGATGAATACATTGGGAAGTATCTGATCAAGTCTATTTATTTCGATAGCCTTACTCTTGGAACTTTTCCTCCTGCTGTCCATGGTATGAATTTTTCGAATAGTTTAGACCTTTTTTCTCAAAGGCTGCGCATCAAACTGTACATATGGACTACATAAAATATATCCTTATTAGGATTACATGGCCATTCCTTATGAACAATTGGATATCTTATCATTTATGATTTGGGCAGGACTTAAAGTAGTTGAATCCAATGAGAAGGAGCTAATATTTGAGCCTACTGTAAGATGGGCTGGGAATCCTAACATAACCGTTGTGCTACAATTTTGGTTTTTGGCCGTTAGACTACAGGTTCCCCAAGCCTCAAACGAGTGAAGTAAAACTATAATGTTCTTTGTTCAATTTTCAACAATTCTTGCCAAAACTCATGAAAGAAACCATCTTATTGATCATGTAGTTATTCTTATTATTGCTAAAAGGTTGAATGCTTATCTTCTTTACCAGTTGGTAGATCTGCAAATTTTCATGCAACCGCGTATTACTTTGAAGCCTCTGGTCCCAACCTTTCCATGTTTCGCTAACATCTCTGTCTCTCTGTTGAACAAAGTAAGAACCTGATGAGCCTTCTCTGTTGTATATTGTCATTAAAAGTGGCAGAGAGTGAAAATACAGTTGATAGGATTGCTTGCTATATGCATGCAGCCAGACATAGATTTTGGCTTGAAAGTACTGGGAGCAGACATCATGGCTATCCCAGGTTTGTATCAGTTTGTTCAGGTGCTGTTCTCATTCTCTGTCTTTAACAGATTCATTGTTTGATCTAGGGTTATTTGAATAATCAAGTAGTTATTTCCAAATAACCTAGGTTAGAATTTAGTTGGGTTGATTATGATTATTGATTATTAATTCTTATCATGTTACAGGAAATGGTAACAAGACAAGTGGCCAGCATGTATTTATGGCCATGGACTCTTGAAGTACCTGTACTAGACAGTTCATTGTTGGTATCAATTATGGCTTTCATCATTATCATCATCATCTCTCTGCTTGTTGCTCAAAGATTTATGACTTTAATGACAGAGGGACGACGAAGAAACCAATGGGTATGCTTCATGTGAAGATTATAAGGGCAAACAGGCTTCTAAGGAAGGATATTTTGGGATCTTCAGATCCATATGTTCAACTAAGCCTAAGTGGGGAAAGGTTACTGTCAAGGAAGAGTTCAATAAAGAAGAACAATCTAAATCCCGAATGGAACGAGGATTTCAAGCTTGTTGTTGAAGATCCTCATTCACAGGACCTTCATTTGAACGTGTACGACTGGGAAAAGGTTGTTTCTAATTATGAGAACTGAAAAGTAAAAAAAAAAATGGTTTTGTAATATGTTTGTGTGGACAGATTGGGACACACGACAAGCTAGGAATGCAAGTAATCGCGTTGAAATCGCTTGATCCTAATGAAAGGAAAGAGTTCACTTTGGATTTGCAAAAGACAATGAATCCAAATGATCCTCATAACAAGAAGCAGAGAGGTCAAATTACTGTGGAGTTGACATTGATGCCGTTCAAGAAAGATGATCATACGAGAAAAGATGAGAGTTTTGGAAATGACATTGACGAACAGAAGCAGATATCTGGTATGGGACTGCTTTTGCTTACTGTTATAGGGGCAAAGGAGGTTGAAGGAAATCATCACAAGAACCCATATGCCCTTGTCCTTTTCAGAGGAGAAGAGAGGAAAACAAAGGTTAGCTACCAATCAATCAATCTATTACAAATCTAATCATTTGCTTTTTTTGGGTGATTGACTTTCGGGATATCTATTTTATCTAGTCAATCAAGAAAACCCGAAACCCAAATTGGAACCAAGAGTTTGAATTCATGTTGGAAGAGGCTCCTCTAAAGGAAAAGATGCGGATTGAGGTTTTGAGCAAACGTGGAGGCATTTCTTTCCGTTCAAAGGTAGGATAGTTTAGTGTGTTTTTTATATGATATGGGTGAGAATTAGTACATGATTTTTAAATCATGTTCTTTCACTAAGTGAGGAT
This sequence comes from Impatiens glandulifera, assembly GCF_907164915.1. Lineage (NCBI taxonomy): Eukaryota > Viridiplantae > Streptophyta > Magnoliopsida > Ericales > Balsaminaceae > Impatiens > Impatiens glandulifera. Next base: position 4,496,811 of record NC_061866.1, read on the forward strand.
TAGTCACACATTTTTTTGTTAACCCTATCGGGCACAACCTAAGTACAACCTAAGTGAGAATCGAACACGTGATTTAAATGAATTGGGTTTGTCTAAATGATTTGTGCAGATATCGTTGGGACATGTTGATGTGGATCTTGAAGATGTGGTGCGTAATGGGCATATTAACCACAAGTATCATCTAATCAACTCCAGCAATGGAATAATTCATCTTGACATTCAATGGAGAGTCATTTGATGAAAGTTACACTTTTTAACTGAAGTTCCTTAATAGCAACATTCTTCTTCTTGTCCTGTACGTACATGTAATTTCTTCACGCGAGACGCAATCAATAAGAACTACGGAGATGATGAATTCATTTGTCTGTCATTGTTTTTATCTTTGCAATGTAGAAGAATTAGCTGTAAGATTTTTTAATCGATTCGATTCCTAAAAATTCGAGGATTCGGAATTAAGATAGAAGAAGAACAAAATGCGACTTGCGACCTAAAATCTCGTTGGATAATGATTATTTATGTGTATCGATTCGAAACCGAACAAATTATTTCTCGAATTTGTCCCGTTCTCTTAAATGTTTTGGATAAGAATTTAGTTTAAAATGAAAACGGTTTAATTTGATTTGGAGATTTTGAAAAATAAAAATTAACTTCAAAATAAATGTTTGGAAAAGTCGGTGAATTTGGCCGGAAAACCAATTGATTTCTCAAATATTTATGAGTTTGATAACTGTGAATTTGGTCGGGAAGACTTCTCAAATATTTACGAGGTTGATAATCGTGAATCTGACTTCTCAAATATTTATGAGTTTGATAATTGATTTAGTGGAAAAACTCTAAATAAAAATGTCTTATTAGGCAATGATTTAGATAAAATAATGTTATTAAATATATTTTAATTATATAAATTAATAAATTTAATAATATTTATTATTCATTTAAACACAACTTTAAATTAAACACTCTCATTATAAATATAACAAGATAACTTAAATAGTAAAGTATTTTATAAACTAAGATGTCAATCATGTCATATTCTGAATAAAGTCAAAAATTCAAGTGGGATGGATTTAAAAATAAATTAAAGTAGACTTTAAAAAAAAATAGTAAGAAAATTATGAATAAAAACAAGAGTGATAAAGTTAAGTTTTTTTTTTTTTTTTTATTAAAAAAATAGATAAAAAATTATTTTTTAAATTATTTTTTTTTTTAATTAGAGAGTAATGTAATATTGTACCATAATTTTTTTTTTCTTTTACAAAGTGGAATTCACTTGGGGAAATTTGAGCAAATGACCCTAAAAACAGGGTGAATTGCGTTTGGTGAGAGTGAATAAATTAAATAGCGCTGGTGCCTGGTGACCTTTTTTTTCTGACGAAAATGCCCCTATTGCGTCACGCACCCGAGGGCATTGTGAAAAGTCCACAATGCCCTTGCTATATAATTAAAAAAAATTCCAGTTCTTCCCATTTCTTTTTATTTCTTTCTTTCTTGTTCTCTTTCTTCACTTCCCATTCTCTTCCTTCTCTCTAAAAAGACCATCCCCGACGACGATCCCCGACGAAGACGGCGGAATCCCAACGAAGGAGATGTCCGCTGCTACTGGTATTCTTCTTCCTTCCTTTATTTCTCTCTTTCGACACATTGTTTGTTAGGGTTTAGTGATTAGGGATTGAGTAGGTGAATGCCACCGTTACGGCGGAATCCGGGTGCGTCATACAGTTGCGTAACGCAGTTGCGTCACGTAGTTGCGTTACGCATCTGCGTAACACACCTCAAACCATTTATAGTTATTATTTGCATTTCATTGTTACGGTGTCTCTCGATTGATAGTATCATTTTTTTCAATTGCAGCTGAAGTATTTACTGACGTATTTGTTGTGTACAATGGAGAGTGGAAAATTGCAGCCGATGGTACCAGGTCTTTCTCTGCACAATCATACAAAAAACTATGGATATACCCCAATGTACTACATTTGCTGAATTAGTTGATATAATCTATGAGACGATTAACGTGGAAAAGTCTGCATATGATTTAGTGATTAAAGTCATGTATGATCCTTCTGCAAAACTCCCCCTGTTGTTATTGAGGTAGATATAGATGTGGGCATCTATTTATCACGGTTGATTTCGGGTTGAAGTTTGTCACCTTCGTCACCACTTTATGTCTCATTAGTAGAGAAGTACCCAAGTCAAGATAATACACTATCATTACTTACTAAAAAAACTATACCTGACATTGTTTCTCGAGTTGTTTCTCAACAGATTTTATTTGAAAATGAAAATGAAGGAGGAGGAGAAGAAGATGAACGGGCTCATCATGAACTGATTAATTATGAACGGGTTATTGACTTTAATTATGAACGGGTTAGTGACTTCCAAGCTACTACTAGTCCTGCACCAGCAATTGCACGCACGCCGCACCGATCATCAATACCTACACCATCTAGTGCAAGAGCGTCAATGGGTACACCATCTAGTGCAAGAGGGTCAATGGGTACACCATCTAGTGCAAGAGCGTCAATGGGTACATCATCTAGTGCAAGACCATCAATGGGTACACCATCTAGTGCAAGACCATCAATGGGTACACCATCTAGTGCAAGACCATCAATGGATACACCATCGACAGACCCGACAAACGTATCACCGACAGACCCTTCATTTGCATTGGCATTAACTAGTGAAACCGTATTGGAAGTCAGTACGTTATTTGATACTAAAAAAGAACTTCAACTGACGCTATATAAATATGCGATGACTTATCATTTTGAATTCAAAGTGAAAAAGTCTCGAAAACATCTTTGGTATGTGAAATGTATGGATGAGACATGCAAGTGGAGTTTACGTGCTGTGAAAGGTAAGTTTTCCGAGATGTTTGAGATTCGGAAATTCAACCGACAACACTCATGCTCAGTTTTGTCGAGGCCGGAGAAAAAATGCAAACACCGGCATTGATTATTGGGAAGTGCATGAAGGGTAAGTACATAGACCATCACCATAACCACTTGCCTAAGAAAATAATTGAAGACATGCAGTCAACTTATGAGATGTTTTTGACTTATAATAAGGCTTGGAGGGCAAGGGAAACGACTTTAATGGAAGTGCGAGGAACGGTAGAGGATTTCTATGGAAAATTGCCTTCATACCTATACATGTTGGAGAAGAATAATCTGGGTACCAAAGCAGATATCCAGACAGACGAGCTCGGCCACTTCAAGTATATGTTCATGTCTCTAGGCTTCTCAATTAGGGGTTTCAAAGCCTTTTGTCGTCCCGTATTGTGTGTTGATGCCAGTTTTCTCAAGCACAAGGTGAGAGGTCAACTATTGGTGGCTGTTGCATTGGATGCCAATGAACAACTGTATCATGTTGCATTCGGCGTTGTTGATTCAAAGAATAATAACTCGTGGACTTATTTTATGCAAAAACTTAGAGAAGCAATTGGATTAGTTGATGATCTCGTCTTCGTATCCGATAGACACTCAAGCATCGCCAATGCCTTGTGTGCTATTTTTCTAGAAGCAGACCACGGTGCGTGCACATATCACATAAATATGAATATTATGGCCAAATTCAAAACTGATAATTTTCATGTGGAGTTTGATTTGGCTTCTCGTGCGTACACTATCCCCACTTTAATCGGTTTTTTGACAAGATCAGGGTTAAAGATCATAGGATTGCTGCCTATTTGAAAGAAATTGGGTTTCAAAGATGGAGTAGAGCATATTTCCCCGGTAAGCGATACAATCAACTCACAAGCAATTATACAGAGAGTTTGAATAGTCAGTGTAGGGAAGCCAGAAAATATCCAAAAGGAAAAACAAAAACAACAATGTTTGTGAAAACCTTTCACAACAAATATAAACAAAGGAGAAGCAAAACAACCGTCAAAATAGCTAGAAACAACCGTCACCTGCGTGACGCAGCCTGCGTGACGCAACTACGTGACGCAACTGCGTGATGAAACTGAGTGACGCAACCGCAAGACGCAACCCTAAACATAAACCATGCATGAACCATTTTCAAGCAAGAAGCAACCTACCCTAAACCCTAACATAAACCATGCATGAATCATTTGCAAGCAAGAAGCAATCCTAAACCCTAACATAAAATATGCATGAACCATTTACAAGCATGAAGAAACCCTAAACCCTAAACCATGAATGAACCATTTGCAAGCAAGAAGCAACCAACCCTAAAACCTAACATAAATCATGCATGAACCATTTAAGACGCAACCCTAAACCCTAACATAAACCAACATAACTAAAACTAACCTGATGAAGTCAATGAATGAACGAGAAGACGAAGACGAGCAAGAAGAGACGTCGAGGCAGGTGCGTCGTCGAGGCAGGTGCGAGAGAGAGGGAATGAATAGTCGTCGAGGCTTATTTGGGTTTTTTATATAAAATTAAATAAATTTGACGCATCGTATCCTACTTGACGCATCCTCCGTGACGCATCCTACTTGACGCATCCTCCGTGACGCATCCTACTTGACGCATCCTACGTGACGCATCCTACCAACCAACCAACCTGTATTCAACGAATCAGGGCGAATTAATGACGTTCTGTAAAGGAAATCAACACAAACAATCATATGTATAGGAAATCAACACAAACAATCATATGTAAACGAAATAAACACAAAATATAAACGAATATAGTGGAATGATCGAATGAATTGTCAATTTGTTCAAAATCCTCCCCGCTGTACAAACTCGTCTCTATTGGAAGTTCTTCGAAGCTATAGGCAATTGAATATAGTGGAATGGTCAACGGTGCCTCTTCGATTGGTTCTTCGGCGATGAAAAAGAAGAGAAAGTCTTCTCCGCCAACATTAGGGTTCACGACGGAGAAGACCTGAATGAGAGAGAAAATGAAAAAAAATTATGACTTTATAGGATTTCGGGTGCGTCACACAACTGGAGTTGCGTAACGCAAGAGTATAAATGTCATTAAAAAAAATAGGGGTCACCAACACTATTTAATTTATTCACTCTCACCAAAAACAATTAGGCCTGTTTTTAGGGTCATTTGCTCAAATTTCCATCGACCCTACTTAGATCCGTTTTTCCACTTAAAACAAATGTAAGTCGTATGGTTAAGAATAAGAACTTATAATTTTAGTTGAAAAATATAAGAATATGATATTTTAGGGGCTGATTTTCAAAGTCTATTATAGTTTAAGAGCTGATAAATGTTTTAGCCCAAACAAAAACCTTACTAAACATTTGAAAAAGAAAACCCTACTATACTCTGCATTTGTTTCACTGAGTGTTGGCTGCCGAACCTTGTCTTCCTCATTCATGCGCACATCTTGTCTGAAGATACCCATCGCCGCTGCAAATGCACGACAACTCTCGATAGGGTTTTCATAAACTATTTCACATCATCTTCCTTACATACTCAATCCAACAATGGCCTACATGTCTGTATCAAAGCCTTCTAATTTGAAGCTCAGATCCTATGCTAAGCTTTCTAGGGATTCAATCCCATCTTCCCTTCAATCCCTTAACTTCTTCTGCTCACCAGCTTCCTCAGATACCTCACTCCCGACTCCTCTCTCTCCTGCTGATCCAGTTCCATCCCCAGATGCAGAGGAACGTATTTCTCCCTCGCAGACCGAGGATAATCAAAGAGTCCGCGGAGGTAAGCAACGAAACCCTGAAAAAATAGAGGATATTATCTCTAGGATGATGGATAGTAGGCCGTGGACTACTCGTTTGCAGAATTCCATTAGAGAATTAGTTCCTCAATTTGATCATTCTCTGGTTTATAATGTCTTACATGCCGCACGTAATGCTGAACAAGCGCTCCAGTTCTTCCGATGGGTTGAACGGTCTGCTTTGATTCGCCATGATAAAGAATCCCACTGTAAGATTATAGAAATTCTAGGGAGAGCTTCTAAGCTTAATCATGCTAGGCTTATCTTGTTTGATATGCCGAGTAAGGGTTTGGAGTGGGATGAGGATATGTTTGTGATGTTGATTGAGAGTTACGGTAATGCTGGAATTGTCCAGGAGAGTGTAAAAATCTTCAACAAAATGACGGAATTAGGAGTTGATAGGACGATTAAGTCTTATAACATCTTGTTCAAGGTGATTATGCGTCGTGGAAGATATATGATGGCTAAGAGATACTTTAACAAGATGGTCAATGAAGGTTTAGTTCCATCTCTTCACACCTACAATCTAATGATTTGGGGATGCTTTCTTTCGCTTAAGGTCGGAACAGCTAATCGATTCTATGAAGAAATGAAAACTAAAGGGATGTCGCCGGATGCGGTCACATACAACACCATGATCAACGGGTACAATCGTGTTAACAAGATGGAAGATGCAGAGAAGGTGTTTGTTGAAATGAAGGGAAGAAATATTGCCCCTAATGTAATAAGCTATACAACTATGATTAAAGGCTATGTTGCGGTTGGGAGAACTGATGATGCTTTAGGATTAGTTGAGGAGATGAAATCCTTTGGTATTAAACCGAATGCGATTACCTACTCTACTCTATTACCCGGGCTTTGCGATGCAGACAAGATGCCAGAAGCTCATATGGTTTTGAAGGAGATGGTCGCTAAATATATATCTCCCAATGACAACTCGATCTTCACGAGATTGATGTCTGGTCAATGTAAAGCTGGGAATATGGATGCAGCCATGGATGTCCTCAAAGCAATGATTAGGTTAAGTATTCCGACAGAGGCAGGTCATTACGGAACCCTAATCGAGAATTTCTGCAAGATTGGTGATTACGACCGTGCTGTTAAATTATTGGATAAGGTCGTGGAGAAAGAAATCATTTTGAGGCCACAGAGTACATTCCATATGGAATCGACCGCCTATAACCCGATAATCTCATATCTCTGCAACAACAACCAGACAGTAAAAGCCGAAACCTTTTTCAGACAGTTGATGAAGAAAGGCGTTAAGGATCCAATTGCCTTCAATAATCTAATCCGTGGCCATTCAGCTGAAGGTGCTCCTGATTCAGCTTTCGATATTCTGAAGATCATGATCAGACAAGATGTTCCTTCGGAAGAGACTACATACAAGCTGTTGATCGATAGTTACTTGAAGAAAGGAGAGCCTGCTGATGCTAAAACAGCTTTGGATGGTATGATCGAACAGGGACATGTCCCTGATTCAAATGTTTATCGATCGGTTATGTCCAGTTTGTTTGAAGACGGGCGAGTTCAAACTGCTAGTCGTGTAATGAAGACAATGGTGGAGAAAGAAATTAAGGAGAATACCGATATGATTGAGAAGATCTTGGAAGCCCTTCTTATGAGGGGTCATGTTGAGGAGGCGATTGGACGAATCGACCTCGTTTTGCAAACTGGATACAAGCCCGATATTGAAAATCTTTTGTCGGTTCTTTGCGAGAAAGGGAAAACAATAGCTGCTTTGAAATTATTGGATTTCGCATTGGAGAGAGATTGTAAGATCGATATATCGAGCTACGATAGAGTGTTGACAGCACTTTTAGAAGCGGGGAAGACCCTTAACGCGTTCTCGCTGTTATGTAAAATAACGGAGAAGGGAGGAGTTGCTGATCAGGGTAGCTGCGATGGATTGATCAGAAGGCTAAACGAGGAGGGAAATACTTATCAGGCGGATGTACTCACTAGAATTCTCAAAGGGAAAGATAAGGCTTCTACTGGGAGCAAGAAAGGGACTAAGCAGATGTTTACTGCATAGTAGTAAATCTTGCTATTTTTGAATTTTTGTTTCTTACTTAGAGTGTCTTAAACGTAAGATTAGAATTGGGGGTTGAAACATAAGACACTAACTATGATTCTGGTTTTAAAGATTCTATTTTGATCAAATAATCTTGAGGATTTCAATGTTATTCAGATTTTCTTGCCTGTGTAATGAATTTCAGTCTTTTATTGATTAGACTCCCTTTGTGTGCATGGAATTTGTTGTTATGAAATTGATGAGATTTCTGTGTAGTTATTTGATTGATCAATAGACAAAACTGAAGAAACTTTTTATCTTTTGGATTCTTTTGTTTTTCACAGGGTTTAAACTGCCGACAGCCAAAGTCCAAAAGAGTCCCTTCAATCACTCTGATTTTCCACTCGTCAAAGGGCTGTTCAGAAACTAGAAGTCAAACATCTTGTTCATAGATATCATGTGACTCATACAAGGCAAGTTTGGCTCCTTCTATATCTCTCTTTATCCAAACCTTCATTGACTGTGGCATGTGCTCTTGCTTTAATGTGTTTTCTTTTTACCTTTTTTTCCGGTCGGCTTGCCATTCCACCCAACTTAGTCATCAGTCATTGATGTTTTTGAATAAAAAGTGAGGCGTTCCATTCTCATTTTGCAACAAATTCTTTAGGTTCGAAATATTTTGACCAAGAGAAGTTTAGTAACTCCATCATCATTGAGAAATGATGAATCTCTGCAGTAACGCTGGTGCATTTCAAAACCTTTAGTTTAAAATCTTGTGGTGGGTTATGTTAAATATAAAAGTATTTGTAGAGTGACACTAATGATTCTTTTATGAACCTCTTCTTTTTGACTTTAAGATAAAGAGAGATGTATAGTAGAAATATTGCCATGCCATTTTTATGCTATGGAATTGGTCTCATGGATTCACTCTTTGACTTCATTAAACTCTCACTTTTTTTCCAAATGGTGTTGGATACACAAGCTCTCTAATGTCTTATGGTAACATGCTCTCTCTCTGAATGCTTACATAAAGTAAAAAGATAGTCCAAATGGTCTCTCCCCTACTTTTATTTTTTATTCTCTTTTGGAAAAAAAATCATAAAGTTGCTTAGAAGGTGACAAAAGAGTCTGTTTTTGTTTTTAAATCTAGAACAATAACCCAAATGAAAACAGTTATGGATGCAAAGCCAGCCTAGTTAAGGAACCTCAATAGTTCTTAGTAATATATGAAGAACCACACAAACAATAATGTTATATTGTTGTTTGTGTTAACGGATCTGAAACAACATATAGAAGTTAATAGTTCTTCAAGCAAATCCAGATCTATGAGTGGAGGCTCTGATACAATGTTAACATGAGAGAAACAACACATAAAAGTGTTTAAATAGGTAGGGGGTAACACAAGGAAGCTGTAAAAGAGAAATATACCCTTATCATCTACTAATAATGTTAATATAGTTTGAATTTTTATTCTGTAGGTAATACTTGCACTATTTTCTCAGTTGTGCAATGATCCGGATAACACTAATGAAATCAATTTGACTGTAGGTTGGTGAGGATGAATATTTCATTGGACTGTTCTAGTGACAAGAACCTCACTTAACAGCATTGAACCAAATCAGTTTGTGGGAGAGTTGTTCATCTGTTCTCACACCTTTTCCCCTCGTTCCTTTATTTTTTCGAATTTCAACTAATTCACTAGTGTGTTTCAATGTAGATGTTAACAGTATGTTGTGAGATACACAATATTCTGTTTATTAATACAAGTTTTATTTTTCAAAACATGAAGATAATCTCAATGGTGGAACATTTAATTTGTTGGAAAGGCCCCCACCTTGACTATTTGTTCAAACTTTCACATGATTGTTCTATCATAACATGTCTTCTTCTTCAATAAGGTTTTGACTTTGGGATAGTTAGAGAAAATGTTGTCATGTAAGGGTGCTTTAGTCATTTGACACTAGTATTATGATTCCAGGCATAGGGACCCAAATGGTCAGACACCAACACATTAAAATGAAGTTTTCACCTGTAAGGATATTTGTTTTTCAAAGCAAGCTTATGATAAAAACAAAAAATATATACTTTATTTGGTTTTAGATCTCAGTGATGAATGATGATACCCCCATGCCCTGCAACTGCTCTTCTCCTTTAGTGTAAAAGCCTAATTGGGTAATTGGGTATAATGGAGGAAAATCGCTAAATTCTAAGCACAGTGGTCCAGTCCAGAACACCCCCCCCCCCCCCCCGTGCTTTAGACACCAACACATTAAAATGAAGTTTTCACCTGTAAGGATATTTGTTTTTCAAAGCAAGCTTATGATACAAAAAATATTTACTTTATTTGGTTTTAGATCTCAGTGATGAATGATGATACCCCCATGCCCTACAACTGTTCTTCTCCTTTAGTGTAAAAGCCTAATTGGGTATAATGGAAGAAAATCGCTAAATTCTAAGCACAGTGGTCCAGTCCAGAACCCCCAGGCTCTTTTAACTTGAAGATTGTAGTGTTGTTGTGAAGTGCAAAACTACATCAACTCAATTGGATTTAAACTTTTGTAGTTCGTTCATCTTCACATACATTTGATGAAGAGAGAAATAGATCTTATCCTAAGGATGAATGCATGCATGCAGCCATTTTGGACCATGATTTGAATCTACATGTGGAGACAAGTGATGATGAATACATATATTTTTCAAACACATTACAAAAAGAAAACATAGAGCATGCAGCAGCAGACCCAAGACATTTCCTGTTCCCCACCTTAATCTAAGCCAAAAAGTATGCTAGTCCATGATTCCATGTTAAGGAGATGATTAAAAGTTTTCCAATCACTCTTATGCTTTTACACTCACTTTTTATAGTATTCCTTCCAATCACAGAATCACTGCCCTTTCTTTGCCTGTATACTAGATTGATTGGTGCTCTTCTAAGCTGATTAATGATTAATTAGTGCTTTCCCTGTCAGCATCTTCTTCTGCTTGGATAATAATTTATTATTATTTATGGTTATGATCTTGTCTACTAATATGTTGAGATTATTATTGTATTACTAATTCATGTTATTTTACTGTCTTACTATGATTTTTTGTTCAGATTATGTTTTTGAACAAAACAATTCCTGCAAAGTAGCATTATAAGTAGTAGTATATTCCTTTCCATTGAAGGCACATTACATCATGATAAAAGTATCCACAATCTAAATGAACATGTTTTCTTTTTCAATGTTGTGGTGATATCCAATTGTGAGAGTTCACTCATATGCTTTTGTAAAATGGCTAACTTATGGATGAATCATGATCGATCCATTGGGAGTGAGCTTTCCCAATTACAACTGGTTTAGATGATTTTTTTTTTTTAAGTTTAATGGGTTGATCGATAAAACTATCATAGATATTTCTCCCACATTTGCACTATGTAAGGGTGGATTATATAATTATATCATTAGTTTGCTAGTGAGATCACAGGAATGAGTTACTCATAGAAAGAAGAAAATGCTCCTCTAATGTCGGTATGCGTATATATTGAAAACCGACCATTATGCGGCAATGGAGTAGTAGCTTTTCATGTAGTAATATCAGGTAGGTAGGTCTAACATCTATATCATCCTAATTTATTTAGAAAAAAAGAAAAAAAGGGGGGATTGTCAGTTGGTCCCAACAGGAGGGGGACAATGGCTCGAGAGTGTCAAAAACCCATTCCCCCTTTTGTGGCCCAAATCGACCACCACCACAGTTCGTTCCCCACCTTCATTGTATGCACAAGAATTTCCATATTCAACCAGTTTCAGATTTGAGTCGGGGATGACATTTTTTATTTTTGTTTTTGTTGAGAAAACATAAAGAGATTTGATTGGTGGTGGGCAGAACAGGGTTTTGGTCTTTTCAGACAAATGAGTATGTCATTCATCATCTTTTGTATTGACAGAAAAAAAAAACTGAATTAACTGTCAAGTTATTTCTTTCCCTCTTGATGATCTCTAACATTAATAATCTATATATTTGATTATCTCAGAAACAGAAGAATAGAGAAAAAACACATTATGAGAGCTTGTCTTCTTTCTGCTCCAGGCATCACCTACATTCATCCACACAAAAATCTAATCACTTTCTGCCAATTGACTTTAAGATCCTTTGGGACCATCTTTGGTCCACCCCTACATACAAAGGGTATTTATGTACTTTAAAATAAAATATCATCATGTTTTGTTTTTGTCTAGATGTAATTAAACAATTTGAAATCAATCTCATATGCCGACATAAGATTCAAGAAGAGCTTATTGGAGAATCATCAATGGAAATGGTTAACAATTGATTGACCTATTTCTTCTGAAAACTTACTTGTAAGATCAGTGTAAATACTTTGTTTGTTGTTGCCCCCTAATTTTGATTGGACCAAATTATGATGATTGGTCATCAGTCAGTCACAGAGAAAGGGGTATATGCCCCCCTATGGGGCCAAGTGTCACCCAAGGGTGTTTAGGACATTTGTTTATATTCTCAAATGAACAAGGACAAAATAGCCAAAGCAGCCTTTCCCACAAAGTTGCTGCACTCTTCTTATATTCTCAAAGGGGAAGTATTTTACCACTTTTTTCATATTGCTTTGTTTTTACTACTCTTTCTTAACTAGTTGAAGTGGTAAAAAATTCTCTTCAATTCTCATTAAACGTTTTTAAATTGAAGTGAAAAATATTACTTTAAAGTCATGGGTCATGTTAATTTTTATATTAAAAAATATATAAATATTTTAATTTATCAATTATTTTTTTTTTAAAATTTAAAGCTTAATTATAAAAAATTCAACTAATAAAAGTCCAAATAATAAAGAAGTTTGGATTAGAGTATTCCGGTTCACCTATTTTTTTTTTAGTTATTCTCGTGGAAATTGATGTTTACACTATTTTTTTTGGTGTTACTCTCTCCTTTATCACATATGTTCTTGATTTTTCAATAATATTTAATTGATAATGAATAATTATGATAAATAATGTCATAATTTGAACTAATATTATTTTAAATAATTTTTTACCATTTGGTTGCCAACTTTGCAATAAAATGGATAAGAAAATTCACCTTGGATCAGTCAAATAAATTTTATACATTTGAAAAAATTCCAAATAATACTATATATATATATATATATATATATATATATATATATATATATATATATATATATATATATATATATATATATATATATATATATATATATGGGATAATTTATAGGAACCTATTATTATCTGACACACAGCAAATGGTAAGAGTATGAATTTTGTCTTGTCATGAAAAATTCTTGTGGTAATTCCTCTTCCACCTCAACTTTGGATAAGACCAAATCCTTCAATTTCATTTATTATTATTTTTAATATAGTTTTGTGACTGTCTTCTGACTGTTTATCAAGCATATTCTCCCTTCATAAACCATTTTAATTATTTTTTATGATATATATAATCACATTAGTATTGTTATTGTTGTTTTTCATCCATTTATATATATTTAATTTAAAAAAAAATTAATATTGTCACATCACACATGTTTGATAGAAACATGAACAACATGCTTGCGCATGCAAGATGGTACATATAGAACCATACAACTACTTATATGCTTAACCTTAACCTTTTTTATTTTATTTTAAATTATTCTCCATGAAAAAGTGGGCATGCATGCCTCATTATTAGATGTGTAATTTCAATTACCTAGGGCTTTGAACAAGAATTGGTTAACCACGCATTTGTAGGATATGAATTTTGATGTTGGTAGAGATTATATTTGAATCTATGTGTGTTATGTTTTGTTTGTGGTTGTTTTTTCGGTTCGAACATGTTGTTTGTCGCTTTTTGGGGATTAGGCATGTATTAAAATTAAGATATGGTGTCTAAAGTTAAAGAACCAAAAAAATAATACCATGCTTATGCCATATTTTAAAGTATGTTTACAACTTAGGTTGTATTCTCTTGAAACAACTTAGAAAGACGCTTAAGGGCACTCTTTTATTTTATTTGAATTTGAGACGATATTGTATTTAACAAACTAAACTAAACTATTTTATTTATTATATATTTTTAATATAACATAAAATATAACAAGTAAGTACTCACTCGTCTTTGGAAAAAATAACTTAAGAGAAAAAAAAAATATATATATATATATATATATATATATATATATATATATATATATATATATATATATATATATATATATATATATATATATATTTGGAATGCTTTATATAAAACCTCTTAAGCATCTCAAACTTCTGGATTGGTCGTGGTGGGAGATTATTCTCATTTAAAATATCTATATATTTTTAAAGGAAAAAGTTATATATCTATAAATATAATTTTTTTTATTTGAATCCATATTCAAAGGAGAATGATTAATAAAATTTAAAATTGTATCTCGAATTAAATTTAGTTTTAATAAACATGTATGTTAATTGATTAAAATAAAAATAGGAGGTGCTGTGTTCTTGCAACCTTGGGAATTAAAAAATCAGTACATATATATTTTAAAAATGAGAAATTAAATAAATGATTATATATATGTTGGCAGTGGGTGAGTGGATGACTAGACAAACTTGGTAATTAAAGAAAGGAAAAAACCCATAATTGTAGAAACATTATTATATGGGTAAAGTGGGGTTTAAGATTAATTAATAAACTAATTAACTTATTTTTCCTAGGTTTATAAATCAATTTTGTAAGGTCTTATTTGACTCGAGTTTAAAAGTAAATAAATATATATTAGCTCGTGTAGTAAAACATACAAAGTTCAGAACTATAATATCGTGAGTTAAAAAAATTAAAATAATTAAAATGAAATATGAATTAAAATAATTTATATAGACATGAATAGTTTAAAAAAAAGAAAGAAAACTCACATTTATTTTTTTTATTTTACCAAACTCCAATCCAAATGTCCTAAACTTGAATCATAATTGGGTTAGTTAATATATAATTACTTAATAAGTTGCTACAATAGTATTAACAAATGAATTACCGTGAATAAATAAAATGAAACATACACAAACATTTAACAAATAAGTTTAAATAGTTTGAAACAAATAAGAAATATAAATTTGAGTAACGATTCAATTAAATTGAATATTATTCGTAAGAAATAAAATCATTTCTTTAGAAAACCCGGATGTATGGGAGTTGGGACAAGCATGGTTGGGCTAGAAGAGAAGGGAGGGAACATGGATGATGGGGTGGGCATGGAATAAATAAACTAAACTAAATTAATTCATGTTAATTTTCCTCTTTAATACCAAACAAACCTTTATATATATTCTCAACCAAACAATCCCTAACGTAATTTCTACTCCCAAGCTTTATCAATGAAGAAAGCATGTCAATATGCTTAGACCACACCCTTCTTTACTCCCAAATTTTTCATATTTTATATTATTATTATTATTATTATTTTATTTTGAATGTACGAATTTAAAACGATTTTCTTTCGAGGTAATAGTGAGAATCGAATTTGTAATAATTAATTATATATTTTTTAATAATTAAAATAAATAAAGTATTTGTGTGACATCTTCTTCTTATCTAATATTAGTGGAATGAATTGTTTTGTATTTTTATTAAACCAGTTGAGTTAACACGTGATGGAATGAATTGGACGACGTTAGATGAGGAAGATAATGGAGAACAGTCACGTGGACAACGTCCACAAATTCACACTGAGTGTTCTTTTTATTATATATATATATACATTCCTTTAAATTTATTATAATTATCATTTTTAAAATAATATTCCGGTTTTAAAACTCCAACATAAAGATTCCAAAGTCATGTTATTCAATTTATTTATTTATTTTTAAATTATTCATATATATTAAAAATAATAAAAAGTATTTAAACAAAACGACAAAACATGGCGGTAACATAAAAAAATACAACCACGTTATCTAATAAGTTATCGAGCTCGTAGGTCCCCGAGAAAATTAACTCATCGATCGACCAATTTCACGAATTTTCTGAAACAAATCTCAGAAAATGTTATAATAATAATATTATAAATGATACGCATCACACCACTATAATCGATTATTGAAGGTTCGTCGATTTCTCTCCGACCAATATTTTTTTTCAATTGTTAATTGAGATTCAAATTTAGGTTATTTTTATTAAATGAGTATGAATATAAAATTGTGTTTAGTCATTTAAAACTTGGTTTAAAATTTCATTTTCTTAATTTAAGATATTATATTTATTTTTTTAATCAATTTATCACATTTATAAAAAAAATATATAAATTCTATATCTTTTCAATTTTTTCTAACTATTATTGCACATATACTTTAATCCATACCAACCATGGTACATCCTACAAATTTAGAATGAATAATTCAAAAAAAAAACATTCAATTTAAAACACATACGTCAAAATTAGTAAATTGTTTTTCTATATAAAATTTTGGTAAAAAACAAAAACAAAATATATCTCCTTTTAAAAATTTCCAATACTTTTTGGTGTTACAAATTTTTAATCAAATAAATTATAAATTTAAAATATATAGATCTCAACATAATACTTTATTTAAAAAAAGAAATACTTTTAAATATCATTTCTTTTTTCAATTGTTAATTGAGATTCAAATTTAGGTTATTTTTATTAAATGAGTATGAATATAAAATTGTGTTTAGTCATTTAAAACTTGGTTTAAAATTTCATTTTCTTAATTTAAGATATTATATTTATTTTTTTAATCAATTTATCACATCTATAAAAAAAGATAAATTCTACATTTTTTCAATTTTTTCTAACTATTATTGCACATATACTTTAACCCATACCAACCACGTCCTACAAATTTAGAATGAATAATTAAAAAAAAATATTCAATTTAAAACACATACGTCAAAATTAGTAAATCGTTTGTCTAAATAAAATTTTGGTAAAAAACAAAAACAAAATATATCTCCTTTTAAAAATTTCCAATACTTTTTCGTGTTACAAATTTTTAATCAAATAAACTATAAATTTAAATGTATAGATATCAACATAATACTTTATTTAAAAAAAGAAATACTTCTAAATATCATTTTTTTTCAATTGTTAATTAAGATTCAAATTTAGGTTATTTTTATTAAATGAGTATGAATATAAAATTGTGTTTAGTCAGTTTTTAAAAATTCATTTTCTTAATTTAAGATATTATATTTATTTTTTTAATCAATTTATCACATTTATAAAAAAATATAAATTCTATATCTTTTCAATTTTTTCTAATTATAATTGCACATATACTTTAACTCATACCAACCACGTACATCTTACAAATTTAGAATGAATAATTAAAAAAAGCATTCAATTTAAAACACAAACGTGAAAATTAGTAAATTGTTTGTCTATATAAAATTTTTGTAAAAAACAAAAACAAAATATACCTACTTTTAAAAATTTCCAATACTTTTTCTTGTTACAAATTTTTAATCAAATAAACTATAAATTTAAAATGTATAGATCTCAACATAATACTTTATTTAAAAAAAGAAATACTTCTAAATATCATTCCTTTTTTCAATTGGTAATTGAAATTCAAATTTAGGTTATTTTTATTAAATGAGTAAGAATATAAAATTGTGTTTATTCATTTAAAATTTGGTTTAAAATTTCATTTTCTTAACTTAAGATATTATATTTATTTTTTTAATTAATTTATCACATTTATAAAAAAAATATAAATTCTATATTTTTTCAATTTTTTCTAACTATTATTGCACATATACTTTAACCCATACCAACCACATCCTACAAATTTAGAATGAATAATTCAAAAAAAAACATTCAATTTAAAACACATACTATCAAAATTAATAAATTGTTTCTCTATATAAAATTTTGGTAAAAAACAAAAACAAAATATATCTCCTTTTAAAAATTTCCAATACTTTTTTATGTTACAAATTTTTAATCAAATAAACTATAAATTTAAAATGTATAAATCTCAATATAATACTTTATTTAAAAAAAGGAAATACTTCTAAATATTATTTCATTCACAAAAATGATAAATTAAAATAGAAAACATCCATTTTATCCATTTAAAAAACTTAGACTGAAAAACTTGAATTATTATTATTAAATAAAAAAAAATGATTCCTTGGAGCTGGGGTAGTAGACTAGCAGTAGTATATATATCTTACTCATTCTAGTAGAATGGTTGGTTATTGGAGAAAAGCTTACTAGTCTTTTCCTTTTGCTTATATATATATATATTGAGAGAAAGAGAGAATAGGGTAACATGGATAGAGGAGAGATTCAAGTTCAAGTGATACAATCAAGATTCAGGAGAATATGTGTCTTTTGCGGTAGTAGCCAGGGAAACAAAACCAGCTATCAAGATGCTGCCGTTGAGCTAGGAAAAGAATTGGTATTTTCTTTTTGTTTTTCACCCTTCTTAGTTCTTTCTCCAACCAGCAGAAATTAAACTAATCATTCCATGTTTGAATCAGGTCTCAAGAAACATTGATTTGGTTTATGGAGGTGGAAGCATAGGCTTAATGGGTTTAATCTCCAAAGCTGTTCATAATGGTGGTCGTCATGTCATTGGGTCAGTCATGAACTGATTTTATTTTATCAAGAAACAAACTTTAAATCATCTTTCTCTTTTCTCTGCAGAGTCATTCCAAAAACACTCATGCCCAGAGAGGTATTTTCTATTTCTTCTTCTTCTTGTTCTACATTACATTACATGATGATGATGATGATGGGAGTAAATAAATGTAATTGATTTTATAATATTATTGTGTCTTATCCACTTTTGATGGTTCAAACAAAATGTGGTCTGATATTTTTCCTATATTTGGTTTTCCTCATATATTTTATTAAATATGGACACTACTGTCTTTTTTTTTGGTCCTTTCCCTTTGGCACTTTTCTCAAGATTCAACGATGAGAACTTTAATAATTGTTTCTGGGTTTTGCTGTAATTTTGTAGTTAACTGGTGTAACAGTAGGGGAAGTGAAGGCAGTTGCAGATATGCATCAAAGGAAAGCAGAGATGGCTAAACGTTCTGATGCTTTCATTGCATTACCCGGTCAGTGTCAAAAATGCACTCTACCTGTTTGATGAAAGTCCTAGTTCAATTCACATCTTCATTATTCAATTATGTTTCACATACAGAGTATACAAATATAATTCCCATCTTTACCATTTATGTATTAGCAGCAGCAGCAGCTAAAGTAACTGTAAATTACTCTCTGTGTGTCCTGAAATTATATTATTATGACAAAAAGACATAACTCCTCCTCATGTCTGGACTGAGCTTTCCTTTCACATGCCATGATTGTTGACTGACCCATCAACATCCTACACTTTAAGGACATGTTTGTTTTCATTTATTCATTCATTCATTCATTCATTCATTCATTCAGTTTTTTTTTGTTTTTCAATTTTTTCTTTACATCAATGCATGCATGTCATCATCACTGGCCCCTTAAGGGTTATTAGGTAGCCAAATTGACTCATTGATACAAATTTTCTAATTTCAAATTAATGATATGGAACATATGCAGGTGGGTATGGAACACTTGAAGAGCTACTAGAAGTGATAACTTGGGCTCAACTTGGCATACATGACAAACCTGTAGGATATTTTAGTTTCATTCTCCTTAACCATAACATTAACCCTTAACCTTAATTCTGTGTTGTATACCGTGGGCGCAGGTTGGACTTCTGAATGTGGATGGTTACTATAACTCTCTTTTGTCTTTCATAGACAAAGCAGTGGAGGAAGGATTTATCAGTCCAAATGCAAGGCATATTATTGTATCTGCACCTACAGCTAAGGAGTTGGTTAAGAAACTTGAGGTATTAATTCTTATTAGATCGAGGAATTACACAGTCTCGATTCAATAATATTAAAAAATCCAATAATATTGTTACAGGAATACGTTCCTCGCCATGAAAGAGTTGCGTCGAAGTTGAACTGGGAGATGGAGCAGCAGCTTGGGTACAGTCAGAAATATGAGATTTCTAGGTGATGAGGAATTGCAGTAGTAGATGGAAATGGCTAACTTATGGAAGATATTATTAGAATGAATTATTAAGTATAATTTTGGTATGAAGGGAGTCTCCTTCTTCTTTTGTAAATCACTGGATGAAGAAAATGACCAGAGCATTTCAAGCTTTTGTGTTCTTCCCCCTTCAATCAACTTGTTAAAGCTTAATTAATTATCCTTTCATTTTGTAAAATTAGTACTAGATGTTCTTCAATCTTCATCCCATGCATATCAAAATCCCCCCCTTTCCTCTTGGCTTCTATCAATTAAGTATTATATCCATTGTTAGTCTTTTTCTCCCAATATGAGCGATCTACATTGTTGAATGTCCATTATCATGTCCTAGGTATATTTATTCTGGCTTGTATCATCATATAAACATGAATATGTGAAGTATTGGGTTGACTGCTAAACTATAACATACATACACATGAAGTTTCTAAAACTAGATTTTGCTAAATTGTCATGATCACGGACCCATTAAAAAAGTAGTTTACTTAATTTTTTTAAATCGTTAAAATATAGAGATGTAATAGGAGAATTTTAAAAATATTGATAAAAATCTAAATAAATGACACACCAAACAACCTCTAGGGTTGGGCAAGTTATGAATAGGGATATCATGACTTTTTTGGTATTTTCTAACAAATGAAGTTGGCTTAATTGGAAACCTTATTTGAAGTTGATATATTTTTATACTTATTTTTCATTTGTTTGAATTGATATGAGTTCACAAATATATGAAATTCGAATTTGAAGTTATAGATACATATCATCGGATATCTAAAAAGTTGACAATAATTGAACTAACCCGATTGTGATTGCTTGGATTTAACGAAGAGGTTAATTTGTATTATCCAATGCCAATAAATGTTTTTATATAAGACCGAAAACACTTGCATATCCACTTATTTGCTTCCTCTAAAATATTGACATATGTTTATTCCAAAACAAAATGACAAATCTTGTCGAGCCATGGAAAAATGTTAGAATGGACTAGTTCCTATAAGAGACACAAGCCAATTATTGGATCTGTGCCTTGAACCTAAAGTTGCCACCATTTGTGGGGGTCTAGGATTTAATTACCAATCACCACCAACTTATAAAACAGACATATATGCATGTTTGAAAAGAACTTTAGTTGGTTCAAAGATAGGGAAATCAAAGGAAGATAATATAGATCAATCCTAGTACAACCCAAATGGATTGAAGTTAGATACACTCTTCAATGAATTTTTTAAGAAGAATGTGCTTCTTATTCTCATAATTATTCATTGTCCAATGAATTATATTGATTGTTCTATATGATCTTGTTTTCTTTTTCTTTTTTCTATGTATATTTTTCATTGCTTCTACCCTACTAGCCTAAGTCCTCATTCACGGGTTGCACAGATTTCAAATAATCTCTCAAGAGTAAACAAGTTTTTCACAACCATGTTCTTGACCGAGACGTGCTGCTTTTATCTTTAAACTATATATGAGTGTGACAAGCCCAAAGTTTGTAAAAGAGAAAACAAACTTTACAAACTAAAATCAGTACTCAACTAAGTCAAGAATAATACTATTGAAAAAAATGATGACTTAATTATTATATATTTATGTTATGATTAGTCATAATTATAATATATTATTTTGTTTGTTTTTAAAAAACAAAATATTGGTATATTGTCGTCTTATATGGAATAAGACTGAAATTAGGGTGATTCACAAGTTCTTGAGTATTTATCGATAAGTTTGGATTTATGTTCCTGATTGAAAATTCATTCGATATTAAAATGAGTGTATACAATGACAGACCTAGATTTTTGGATAATCTTTTCAATTATTTTATGATAGACTATTTAATTGAAAAAAAATCATTCAACTTTTAATAATTTAATAATTATAGTCGTCAAATGCGCATCACTATTAATAGTGCTATTATATATATATATAGAAAACAATCTATTTTATTGTTAAGTTAATCATCATTTTCAAGTATCTACGAGCTTTACGTGACTTGTTTGTATTTTGGTTCTTATTAATTTTTTGACATATATATCATATAATGTTTTTATATAGTTGTGTGCTTTTAAAAACAAATGAGAAATTAAATAACTTTTATCAAATGAGAAATTAATAT
Source organism: Impatiens glandulifera (assembly GCF_907164915.1). Classification (NCBI taxonomy): domain Eukaryota; kingdom Viridiplantae; phylum Streptophyta; class Magnoliopsida; order Ericales; family Balsaminaceae; genus Impatiens; species Impatiens glandulifera. The sequence continues at coordinate 4,518,646 of NC_061866.1, forward strand.
AGTTGGTAAGAGAGAGCCAAATTGTTTGATAACACATGTTAGATTTTGAGGTGCTAGAAAATAATAAAATATATATTTGTGAGTATGTTTTTTTCCCTAAACTATGAAGTTTTCATTCCTTCCATAGATTGAAGTTTGTTTGTATAAAGGAATTAGCATGCTCTACAAGGCACGTCTATAGCAAACCCTAACCTGTAAAGTATATCTTGGACGACATTCTAACCATTGCCAAGAGCTGCATTTCAACAACTATACTTTAATTCACTTGATAAACAATTTACCTCCTAAATTAAAACATTCAAATTCCTTCTTTCTTTAATCAAAATTAATATCTATATAAGAGTACTCATGATCCACAATTTAATCAAAATATTTTTAATAATATTCAAACTTAAGACTTCAAATTCTCATATCCAATGTTTTTACTTCGTATTTTTTAGATTCTTAAATTAAAAATAATAATAATATATACCATCTAATTAATATTAAAATTTGACTAAAGAAATAATTGAGAAAGTTCACTTAATTAATTGACAAACATAGAAGACATATATTAATGAATCAAGTTATATATATATATATATATATATATATATATATATATATATATATATATATATATATATATATATATATATATATATATATATATATATATATATATATATATATATATATATATATATGAGCTTATTTTTTATTACTATATTTTATTTAATTAAAAATATAAATTATTATTATTTTTTACATGATAAATTATAAAAAAATATATTTAAGTATATAATAATTTAATAAAATATAAATACATAATTTCTGATCATACTAATTAACATTTTTTTCATAAAAAAACAATACGCACAACAAAAATGAGTTGGATGATTCAAATTTTATAAATTACAAATAAAAAGTTATCAATCAAACATAAATAGTATAAGTCAAAATCTTTATTGATTTTTTTTAAACGTGAAGTTTCACTTCTCATTCGGAGTACGATTAATCCCCGCGAGTTAAACATATAACACACAAATATACTCAACTAATTTAATCAAATGAGCTGAACTTAGCGTCTATCGAACTCGAACTCAATATCAGAGTGACTGAAGATTCGGGGATATCAACCTACTTTTACCACTAAACTTGAAGAGATGATAAGTCATTATAGTATTATATACCAATAGCACGTCTATGTAAATATAAAATTTTACTTAATAATATATATTATAACATGTTAAAAAAATTTTAATAAGATTTTTATTAAAATATTTTTTATTTAAATTTTTTAAAATAATTTTTATATAAAATTATTATTATTTTTTCTTTTATTTTTAAGTTTTATATTTTGTATTTCAATTACTTTATTATTAATAAATATTTAAAATTAATTATATAAGAATGACTATATTATTATTATTATAAATTATTGTAATAATTATTAAAAAATTATTTTATTAATTATATTTTATTTTAAATAATTCCTTGATATTATTTAAATAATTGAAATATTTTTTTTATTAAATAAATTTAATTTATTATTATTATTTTAATTATAAATGAATGAGTAATATAATTATAAAATAATATATATAATTATAATTATGATAGACAAAATAGACCTTATGGAAGAAAAAACAAACGAATGAGATTTATTTTTTCCAATTTAGAGAGGAATAAATGATTATTTAGTATCCTATAATCAAAACAATATTGCGGAATCAAACACATCAATTTAATCACTATTCTATTATGTAATAGTACAAAAATCATGTACCAAATATGTCCTTAATTTAAGTTATTAATATATAATAATAAAATAATTTATTTTTTTAAATATAGAATATTTTGGTTAATAAATTAAGTGATGTGATGGAGGATAATAGAGTCAAATAATGTATGATTATGTAGTCAACCAAACAAAGTTTAAATATTTTTTTTTGAAAAGATGATTATGTAATTGAAAATCAACATCTTATGTATAAATAATAAATAAAACAATAAAAATCCTTTTTTTATAAGATAAATGTTCTCAAAAGATTTAATTAGAAATCAATGAAAATTTAAAACAAGACAAAAGTGAATAAACATGGATTTCATCTAACCCATCTCATTTTAAAAATAAATATCAATTCTCAAGGTCAAGTTGTGATAAACATGGTTGTCTATATCAAGTCTCATGCTTGAGATCTCAATTGGAGTAGTGGAATCCTTACCCAACATATGTATCATCATTCATATTCCACTTCATCATTATAGTACTCATTAGTATTTTATTCTTCTTTGTCCTGATTCAAGTGTATTATCAATGAATTGTAAATTCTTCATTTGAGTTCTAATGATTATAATTGAAACAACTTGCGACTTCATTTAAGCTATATATTAGAATCTAAACCACAATAAACGAGGATAAAAGCGATAAAGAAGAACGAACACCAAGATTACGTGGAAAACCCTTTACGGGTGAAAAACCACGGGCAGAAGAGAAGTTTCACTATATCGAAGATTGTACAAATTTTGGTGAACAACGTAATGAACTGAATGAGAGAAAAGACGACCGCATACTCTATATATTGTCTAACCCTAGAATATGATGTAAATTAAAAGGGGTCAGACCCATTAAGACTACAGGTCCATACAATGCGGGTAAAGCCCGCTGACCCAACAAGAATTCGGGCCACAAACTTTAACAATCTCTACCTTGAAATGAATTCCAATCTTTGATAGAATAACCACAAAATTAAACCTCTTCCACCAAAGCCCATAAGGGCATAACTTAGTAATGAAGACCAACCAAGTTCAAGCAATGCTCAAACTTGGTAATAGGAAGTGACTTGGTCATCATATCTGCCGGATTATTGTGTGTACTCACCTTGCTCACAACAATATCACCACGAGCAATCACATCACGCACAAAATGATATCGTACATCAATGTGCTTAGTCCTCTCGTGAAACATCTGATCCTTTGTCAGAAAATAGCACTCTAGCTATCACAAAAGATTGTAGAAATATGCAAATCATCACTAAGTTCGCCAAACAAGCCTTTCATCCAAATTGCTTCTTTGCAAGCTTCTGTAATCGCCATGTACTCTGCCTCTGTAGTAGACAAAGCAACTGTAGCCTGCAACATAGCCTTCCAACTAATAACGCAACCACCAACACAAAAAATGTAACCAGACAATGATCTTCTCTTATCAAGATCTCTAACGTAATCTGAATCAACGTAACCGACAACTTCATCTCTACTTTTCCCAAACTGTAAACAAACATCAGTAGAACCACATAAGTATCTGAGAATCCACTGAACTACTTTCCAATGTTCCTTACTAGGGTTTGCCATATATCTACTAACAACACTAACTGCATATGCTAAGTCAGGTCGTGAACAAACCATAGCATACATAAGGGAGCCAACGACATTAGAGTATGGAACTCGCGACATATAATCATCATCACTATCTGACTGTGGTGACAAAGAAGACGAAAGTCTAAAATGAGCAGCTAGTGGAGTACTTACCGGCTTGGCACTTTGCATGTTAAACCTACTAAGGACTTTTTCGATGTACCTCTTTTGACTTATGTACAATTTACCAGCCGATCGATCTCTAAGAATCTCTATTCCAAGCATCTTCTTTGCTGCACCTAAATCTTTCATCTCAAACTCGCTACTCAACTGTGCTTTCACCTTTCTGACCTCTCTTTGATCTTTAGCGGAAATTAGCATATCGTCAACATACAACAATAGGTAAACGAACGACCCAACATCACATACTTTAAAGTAGACACAACTATCGTAACTGCTCCTCCCGAAATCATGAGTGGTCATAAATGTATCGAATCTCTTATACCACTGTCTTGGTGACTGTTTCAAACCATAAAGAGACTTTTTCAGCTGACATACGTAGTCCTCCTTTCCTAAGGCTACGAATCCCTCTGGTTGCTGCATGTAGATGTCTTTCTCAAGTTCTCTGTGTAAGAATGCAGTTTTTACATCTAACTGTTCAAGCTCAAGATCGTGGAATGCCACAATACCTAGTAAAGCCCGAATAGAACTGTGCTTCACAACTGGAGAAAATACTTTAGTAAAATCAACACCTGGAGTTTGACTATATTCTTTTGCAACAAGTCTGGCTTTATACCTGGCTTCTTCAACTCCCATCGTACCTTCCTTTCTCTTATACACCCATTTGTAGCGAACAACTTTCTTGCTCTTTATTAGCTTCACTAGATCCCATGTAGCATTCTTGTAAAGCAATTCCATCTCTTCCTGCATAGCGATCATCCACATGCCAGAGTTTTCACAGGTAACCGCTTCTGAATACGTCACGGGTTCTTCTTCTGAATCAATCTCTTCAGCCACATTTAATGCATACGCAACTAAATCAGCCTCTACATATCTCTGAGGGCGTCTAATTTCTCTACGAGGCCTATTTTTAGCAATTGAATGTTGTGGAGGTGCTTCTGAGGAGCTAGCACCATCCATAGAAACTGGAATAGACTCTGGAGTTTGCTCTAGTGTAGGTTTCAACCCAATCTCAAGCTCCACCTCAATACTTGACTTCTGTTGATTTCCCTCGGAGGGAGTTGAAGACGGAGACCCCTGAAGTATGCTAGTCTCATAAAAAACAACATCTCTACCGATGACGACTTTACTAGTCTCAGGACACCACAACTTGTATCCCTTCACACCTTGCTCCCTATGAACACACACTTCACCGAACGAGGCTCTAACTTCCCATTATCCACATGAGCATACGTAGGACATCCAAAAAATTTCAAATCAGAATAACTAGCAGGAGAACCAGTCCATACCTCTTGTGGAGTTTTCTTATCAATAGTAGTCGAAGGAGAGCGATTAACGAGATGACATGCATACGCAACGGTCTCAGCCCAAAACGACATCGGTAGCCCAGCATTAAGGCACATACAACGCACCTTCTCCATCAAAGTCCTATTCATCCTCTCTGCAACTCCATTCTGTTGAGGATTATGTCGAACTGTATGATGCCTCACAATACCTTCAGTTTTACATAAAGTATTAAACTCATTTGAACAAAACTCCAAACCGTTATTAGTTCGGAGATGCTTCACTTGCCTCCCTGTCTGCTTCTCAATCATTAACTTCCACTCTTTAAAGGTAGAAAACACGTCACTCTTTTGTTTCAAAAAGAATGCCCAAACTTTCCTGGAGAAATCATCTATAATAGTCAACATATAGAACGCACCACCTTTAGATGGTACTCTAGAAGGCCCCCACAAATCAGAATGAATGTAGTCTAGAGTCCCCTTCGTATTATGAATACCAGCCGAGAACCTAACTCTTTTCTACTTACCAAAAACGCAGTGTTCACAAAACTTCAGCTTCGTAATACCCTTCACATCAAGAAGCCCTCTCTTGTTCAATTCGACCATGCCATTCTCACTCATGTGACCTAGACGCATGTGCCATAATCTTGTAGCATCGGAATCAGACAAAGACGAACTAGCAACAACAACATCACCTGTAATCGTAGAGCCTTGCAGAACATATAAATTGGCAGTTTTCTTGAGTCCCTTCATCACAACAAGAGACCCCTTGCTGACCTTCACAACTCCACCTTCACCAGTGTATTTGTACCATTTAGAATCAAGAATACTTAATGAGATCAGATTTCTCTTCATGTCAGGAACGTGCCTTACATCACCAAGTGTTCGAATAGTCAAACATCTTAACTCTAACCGTACCAATACCAGCAATTCTGCAAGATGCATTATTACCCATCACAACGGTACCTCTAGAGACCACTTCATATGTAGAGAACCAGTCCCGATTAGGACACATATGAAACTTACATCCAGAATCAAGAATCCATTCGTCGATCTGTTTTGAATCAATATCAGACGTAACGAGGAGTTCTCCATCATTGTACTTTTCAGCAACATCAGCTTTGCCATATTTCTCTGGTTGATTGCTCTTATGATCCTCACCAGCCCTCTTATTTTTATTCTGTAACTTATAACACTCAACAACAATATAGCATTTCTTTTTGCAGTACCTACACGTCTTATCTCTGTTCTTGGATTTTGACCTGCCACGGTTATTGCTGCTAGAATACCTCTTCTGTTGTCTGCCTCGTGCAACAAGGCCTTCAGCCATGTTATCTGAACCAACGAGTTTATGCATCTTCTCTTTCGAGAAGAGTGCATCATAAACCTCATCCAGAGTCAAAGTCTCACGACTATAGAGAATGGTATCTCTAAAATTAGCATACGAAGGAGGTAGTGAACACAATAATATCAGCCCTAAATCTTCTTCATCGTACTTAACCTCCATAGATTCCAAATCAGAGACTATTTATTTAAAAACAGATAAGTGAATTTCTAAAGACATACCGTCAGACATACGTTGGGAATACAAGCGTTGCTTCAAGTGTAGCTTGTTAGTCAGCGTTCTCTTCATACATAATTGCTCCAATCTTAGCCAGAGCGCAGCAACTGTTTTTTCCTTCAAACAGTCTTGAAGAATCTGATTCGATAGATGAAGATAAATCTGCGATAGAGCCTTACGATCCGCTCGTTGCTTTTCTTCATCAGTCCACGAAGACGACATCTTGTCAGCGCCATATAGCGCATCTTCCAGATCCATCTGTGCCAAAATAGCTCGCATCTTCACTTGCCATAACGAAAATCTGGTGTTACGATCCAGCAGCGGAATATCGTATTTCATAGTGGTCATGACCAAAAATAAAACAAACAAATTTGGCCCTGATACCAATTTGTTAGAATCTAAACTACAATAAACGAGGATAAAAGCGATAAAGAAAAACGAACACCAAGATTACGTGGAAAACCCTTTACGGGTGAAAAACCACGGGCATAAGAGAAGTTTCACTATATCGAAGATTGTACAAATTTTGGTGAACAACGTAATGAACTGAATGAGAGAAAAGACGGCCGCATACTCTATATATTGTCTAACCCTAGAATATGATGTAAATTAAAAGGGATCAGACCCATTAAGACTACAGGTCCATACAGTGCGGGTAAAGCCCGCTGACCCAACAAGAATTCGGGCCACAAACTCTAACACTATAAATCTTAAACCCCAAATGTTTGTCCAGAAAATAGGAAAAAGTTTCAAGCAAAAGAAAATTAATGATGTTGACCAATCAAATACAAATTGACATAATCATCGAGACACAATACTTGCACAATAATAAATTCACATTCAAACCCCAATGGTGGTAAGACTCAAATGTTAAACAATTTCCATGATTGTCTTGCAAAAATGCCATGACAAATGATATTTACGACTAGATGAAATGGAATAATCTTGACAAGTTAGTGTCAAACACAATCATTAATCATTCTCTAACGAGGAGGAGGATGATCTCTTCTAAGATGCATTTCTTTGGTTGGTGTGCCATTAGTGGTGGAATCTTGATCGATGACAGTATGTACACAAGAAATATCCTATTGATTTGTCGTTATTACATTTGTTACAATAATGTGATGAATGCAAAATAATATTCCTTTAAAAACAATATTGACATGTTTCAAGGCACTCTTTTTTCGGTTCAAAAGAGGAAGGGAGGAAATACCTATTTTTCATTAACAAACCTTAATTTGATGTCTCAACTTCCCCCATTAACAGTTGCTTCTAAGCTTTCTCCAAAACTTTACATCCTTTTCGACCATTGATCGAGTCCCAACCTACCATAATTCATCATATGATCATGATCCTAATCAATTGCCTTTATAAAACCCATTGCACCTCTTGTCCTCACCATCAACTCTCAGCTCTCTCCAGCAACTCTAAACCAGTCAAGAATTAATGGAGCCCAAGAGCTGTACATGGTTAGAAGGACATCTCTTTTCCTGCCTTCTTTTCCTCATCTTCCTCTGCCACCCCACTTTCGCCGCAGTAAAGACATACCAATTTGATGTTAGGGTTCATCTCTACATTTATATATTTCTCCCTTTTCTTTACATGTTTTTATTAACCATGTTATTATTATTATGAAATGGGTTTGCAGATACAAGTGAAGAATGTGAGCAGGTTGTGTAATTCTAAACCTATTGTCACAGTCAACGGGTTGTTTCCAGGGCCAACTATTTATGTTAGAGATGGAGATCAACTTCTTGTCAATGTCACCAATCATGCTCAATACAATATGTCCATTCATTGGTAACTCATCATCATTATACCCTGGTCCTGGTCCCGTGGTTAAGTATTGATAGTTTTGGGAAATATCTATGCAATTTTTTTTAATTTGTTGTAACAAATAATATAATATTAACATTAAAATTAATAATTAGCTTATAAGTTTAATGGTATATTTTAAGTGTTCACATTTAAAAGAAAAGAGGCAGCTGTATCATATGTGAATAAGTCACATTTTCCTATAATCGATCATTCTTTTTAAAACATAAATTTTGCTAGCCTATTTTAATTTTCGATTGATTGATGGAATGGTCAGGCATGGTTTGAAACAATTCCGCAATGGTTGGGCAGACGGACCGGCTTATATAACTCAGTGTCCCATTAAGACGGGAAACAACTATGTTTACAATATTACGATTACAGGTCAAAGAGGGACCTTATGGTGGCATGCACACATTTTGTGGCTAAGGGCAACCGTTTATGGGGCTATTGTTATCATGCCTAAACAAGGAACTCAATTTCCTTTCCCTCAACCATATCTTGAACAAACCCTAATTCTAGGTCAATACTAGTTCATTTTTCACAACCTTAAATATATATATTTATCCCATGCATGCAAACTAATTAAATAGATTAAAAGTCTGGCTTTGTTTGATAATCATGTGCAGGAGAATGGTGGAATCAAGATGTGGAAACACTTGTTAACCAAGGTAACAAGTTGGGATTGCCGCCACCACCCTCCGATGCTCATACGATCAACGGGAAACCTGGTCCACTGTTTCCATGTTCCGATAAAAGTAAGAATACTTGTACTTTTGTTGTTTACGAATTAATTGTCGTGGTTTAAGAAAAACATGACATCAGTAACACTTTCCCTCACAAATTTGTGATAGACACATACGCCTTGGAGGTTGAACAAGGGAAAACTTACCTACTGAGGATTATCAACGCTGCACTGAATGACGAGTTATTCTTTGCCATAGCTGGCCACAACATGACCGTCGTTGAAATAGACGCGGTTTATACCAAGCCTTTCATAACCAATGCCATACTAATCGCTCCGGGTCAAACCACAAATGTTCTCGTTACAGCCGATCAGGCACCGAACCGTTACTTTATCGGCGCTAGGGCTTTCATGGACGCACCAGTCACAGTAGATAACAAGACCGCCGCAGCCATTTTACAGTACAAAGGAGTGCCAAACACGGTCTTGCCCATCTTCCCCCAATTGCCGGCTCAAAACAATACCGATTTTGCTTTAAGCTATAACGGAAAACTCAAGAGCCTAAACACTCCTCAATATCCGGCAAATGTTCCATTGACCATTGATCGACATCTCTTCTATACTATCGGCTTGGGGATCAACGCATGCACGACTTGTCAAAACGGAACTCAACTAACTGCTTCGTTGAACAACGTAACATTTGTGATGCCCAAGATTGGCCTATTGCAAGCTCATTACTTCAATACACCGGGAGTTTATAGAACCGATTTTCCCGACAAGCCCCAGACGACATTTAACTACACGGGTGCGCCACTTACAGCGAACCTCGGTACATCACTCGGGACGAGGCTTAGCAAATTGGCTTTCAATTCAACGGTTGAGCTGGTTTTGCAAGACACTAATCTTCTCACGGTCGAATCTCACCCTTTCCACCTTCATGGTTTCAATTTCTTTGTGGTCGGGTCTGGCATAGGAAACTTTGACGCCAAGAAAGATCCGGCCAAGTTCAACTTGGTCGATCCTCCCGAGAGAAACACAATTGGGGTCCCCACCGGCGGGTGGGCTGCTATTAGGTTTAGGGCCGATAATCCAGGTATTCATTCAAACTTGTTTTTTTCCGAACACAAGCCTACTTGAGGAAATGAGTTTATGAACTCTACCACAGAATTATGAGTTTCCGCGGGGTATTTATTTAAATTTGTACAATCATGGTATTGTTTTAACATTTATATATCTCAATATATATAGGAGTGTGGTTCATGCATTGCCATCTAGAACTTCATACCATGTGGGGATTAAAGATGGCGTTTGTGGTCGAAAATGGGAAGTCAATCGAGCAATCGGTTCTTCCTCCTCCGGCAGACCTCCCAACATGCTAGAAGACAACCGTTCTATTGTATGCGACAAGATAACTCCCACCAAAGCCGAGGATTTTTCATACAATGTAATGTAATTAATTAATATATTCCATAAATACATATTATTGTTTTGAGGTCTTTATAATAAGGATCTTGATACCGATGTAATAAGAACACCAAAATACTCTGGTCCTTTTAATCCGACCGTTCATTGAACAAACATTGACGGATTACTAGATTTCTTAACTTTATCACTGTTTAACGTTACACACTAATTACAATTACACCACGTTTTTTATCTATTTTTTTCAAACCAATATATTTTTAATAAAAGGTCAATAATTAATATCATTAAATGGTTAGCTTCCAAACAGTTGTGACTTTGGCCCATGGGCTGTGCTCTTTTTAGGCCTAGTACTAATTTTTTTAGAGTGTCTTCACTAATACATTTTTTAGTATTTGAGTTATTTAAATAACTTATTTAAAAGAAAAATGCTTACTAACTTGTATTTATGAAATATTAAAAATTTAAGCTATTAAATATTGGATATATAATTTAGTTTTTCACCTAATTACAACTATTTATAGTGTTAACATTCCTCTCTAATCTCTAACTAAATAGTTTATAATAAATTTATGTATTCTTTTTAATTACAACTATTTATAGTGTTAACATTCCTCTCTAATCTCTAACTAAATAGTTTATAATAAATTTATGTATTCTTTTTAATATGAATTAATTATTATTTTTTCATCAAAAATATTTAAGTTTCTTAACTAATACATTTTTAGTATTTGAGTAATTATTTAAATAACTTATTTAAAATTATTTACAAGAAAAACGCTTACTCATTTATATTTATGAACTATTAAAAATTTAAACTATTAAATATTGGCTAATTTAATTTTCACCTAATTACAACTATTTTTAATGTTAGCTTTCCTCTCTAATCTCTAATTATCTAATCTCTAATTTCTAATTAAATAGTTAGTAATAAATTTATATATTTTTTAATATGAATTAATTATTATGTTTACATCAAAAATATTTAATTTTATATTTATAAATTATATCAATTGAAATTTTAAATATTATTTCATTTAATACTATAAAATATTTTAGTAAATTATTAACAACTTCATTTTTTTCCAAATAAATACTAATCACAATTCAAATAAAATTAATACATTAATTATTAAGCTTAAAATTATTTTATTATCCCGAAAAACTTCAAGCTTAGTTCTAAATTGATGGAAACTTCCTAGAGCATCTCGGAAAATTTTCGCAGTGTTTGTAATCGACGATTTCACTCATAAATTAAAGTTATACATAGTGTTTTATTTTTAACCTTTCAAGTTTGTAACTGCATCGTTTCTTTATTGTTTTGCTTTTTGTTTGCTCTATAAATATCTCTAATTTAGAAACTAATTTCTAAATTAGAAAGGAACTAATCATCCTAACAAAAGTTTGGCTAAATTCACTTGTTTTTCAATTTTTGGGATTGTCTCCTTCAAACGCAAGTTTGCGTTTGAAGGAGATGTTTGAAGGAGATGATCAATAATGATTAATGATTATATGATCAATTTATGAATGATATATAAAATAAAATACTTTTGTGTTGAGGTTTGAACACTTACACGAAAAAATATTAAAGACGGATAAAACTTCCTTATGTGTTGCTTAAAGTTATCTAGCGATTCTATGTCAACTTAAATTCGCGGTTAAATTCTTAGGACAATTTCAGGTTGATTAGAATAGGAGTTCAACCATTGTAATCACGTTTGTGTGAATTAATAATTGGTTGGTTGTCTTCTTCGTTGTTCCGGTGAAGCTCCGACATGAGTTATATATTGATTTAGGCTTGCTAGTTGGCTTAAGCATCACTAGTAAAAAAGGTCTATGTCGACCATTTTTACCAATTGGTTTAAACACCAATCGGTATTATGAGCATACTACCGATTGGTTTTTAAGAAAATCAGTATTATGTTCATAATACCGATTGGTTTGTAAGACAATCGGTATTATGTTCATAATATCGATTGGTGTTTAAACCAATCGGTGAAAGACGCTATATGTTAGATAAAATTAGACCGGTTCACAGAACTTAACACAAATAAACCTTCCATGCAGGAACAAGGAACCGGATCAGTCAAACAAAAGAACCGGCTAAGAAGACTAGTCGGTCAAGCTACTAAACCGACCAGGAACACTCGGTACATCACCGCACAAAGAAAGGATCGGCCAAAGCCTAAAAACCGGAAACATCAGACAGCCGATCAGCCACAAGACAGAGGAATAACCGGAAGATGTCCGGTTAAACCATTCACACCGGAAGTCATCCGGTTAAGTCGAATGACCGACCAGTACAAGAAGACAATTCGGGTACCTGTTGAGTATGATACCAAATGAACAGACTGAACACTTCCATATCTATACAAGTCTGAGGAAAGTCTGCAGGCTGCAGAAGACAGTCCTACAGGATCTTTCCACTTCGGGATAAGTTAGAAAGAAGATCTTCCAAGTACAGACAACTGCTTAACAGACAGTGTCCACATTGAGTAAAAGACAAACCTAGCAGGTTTGTCTTACACACCGGAAGAACAGACTGCCAAGTCTGTGAGATTGACCGCCAGGTCTGAAAAGATGACCGCAGGGTCTGAATCACTGAATCACTGAACCTCTGAACCTCTGCTCAGCCAATCAAATTCAAGGAAGTGAAATATGACCGTTGGCATATTTCATCTATAAAAGGGGCAGTTGAAGAAGAGTAAATGCGGGACAACAAGAGAGATTCTAAGAGCATTTAATTTACAAGTGAAAAATTGTGTGTTCTATCTCTAGAAAAAGCCTAAGTGCTAAAGTTGAAGTGTGTATTTTTACAATTTCGGTGTAAATTGTAAGAGTGTTATCGAGCAGGAAATAAGTCTCGATCGGATTGTATTTGTATTCCTTAGTGAATATCCTTCTCGCGGTTTCGAGAGGAAGGGGTGACGTAGGAGCTTTATCTCCGAACATCCATAAAATCTGTCTTGTTACTTACTTTCTGCTGGTTCCATTTTCTAACCGATTGACACCGCTCTAACCTATCTAACTCTATTCAAACCGGACCGCCAGGTTACAAAAACCGACCCATCAATTTTTCAAACCTTCATCATCCGAAACCGGCTCTGCCTATCATACAAGTGTGCTGCTTCAACCTGAAACAAACCTCTTCCGCGCTTGAACCTAGTTCAAGGGTTTGTGACAGTTTGTGTAGTATTGAAACCCCGGTGTTAATCTCTAACCGGATTAATTACCACCCTTTTGTGTAAAACCCGCTAACCGGTCCAACCCCGGTCCTCTAGCGGCGTCCTAGATCCTAACAATTGGTATCAGAGCAGTTAGTTTCAATACTCAAGCAAGCATGTCTTTCGACAGACCCCCAATGCTATAAGGTGATGACTTTGCCAATTGGAAAGCACGCATGCACCTACACTTAATTACCTTGGATGATGAGATGGAGTCCATTCTGGCCGAAGGACCGATAATCATTGATAAGGACAGAAAGGAATGGACAGCTGAAGACAGGAGAAGAAATAACCTGGATAACCATGCTAGAAACCGAATCTCCAACAGTGTGGACAGAAACACATACTGCAAGATCAGAGACTGCAAAACCGCAAAGGAGACATGGGACACGATTATCCAGATATTTGAAGGAAATGAAAGAATAAAGGAAAACAAGATAATGGTGGCTACTCAGAAGTTTGAAAGCATCAAGATGAAACCAGGAGAAACGATGAAAGAGTACAGTGACCGGTTCACTGGTGTGCTAGATGAGCTAGCAACTCTTGGCAAGAGGTATGACAATAAGGAGGTTATCATGAAAGCACTAAGATCTCTTCCAAGTGCGTGGGACATAAAGACAATGGTGATGAGGGAATCAAACTGCCTAAACAAGATGAAGCTGCATGATGTATTCAAAGATCTTAAGGCATATGAGTTCGAAATGAGGTTTAGAACTGAAGAAGAAGTCTCGGCCTCAACATCAACCAGAGCACTGATCACATCCACAGAACCGGTTGCTCCTGCACCTGCACCGATCAGAACCGCCGAACAGTTCACCGAGGATGCCATGGCGATGCTTGCACAGAAGTTTGGAAGGTTCATGAAAAGAAGTCAACCAACAAACTACAACTATGGAGATAAATCCAATGTAAGGTGTTATAACTGTAACTGTTTGGGACATTTTAAGTGGGAATGCAGAAAACCGAGGAGGGATAACCGGAAACCGAATAACCAAGATAACCGAAACAACTATCAACAAACCGGTGAAGGAAGTGAGATTCAGAAAGCACTGATAGCCGATGATGGAGGAAGTCTATGGGCTCACAATGACAGTGATGAAGAACTCACATGTCTCATGGCAAACGAGGAACAGATATTTGACTCCCCTTGTGAAGAATTTACTAAAGATGAGTTATATAATGCATTGAATGACATGGTAGAAGAATATAAGAACCTACTAGCCATGTTACCTAAGCAACTCAAACTTAGAACCGATCCTATAATACCCATTCCGACAGAACAAGAAGTACCCATTATAACCGAACCAGAGGTCATAGAACCTGATGAAATCCCTAGCATAGAAACCGAATTAGAACCTGAACCACCAATTAGGACCGAACAGTCTAGTGAACCAGCTAGAGAACTAACCGGAGAAGAAAATGCCCGACTCCAGTATAAAATGGCCGCATATAAGAGATCTAGTGATATGGTAAAGAAAATGTGTAGTCATTACAGACACCCTTTTTGCATGTTTGGCTTAGGATACACAAAGGATAACTCCAAAGACCAAAAACCCGTAGAGAAAGTAAGGTTTACAAGGAGTAACCTTCCTCTTATAAGATTCCTTAAAAGCTCCTTGACCTTTGAAGAAGAGTTGACCGCATACTATAGGGAAGAAAAACTAAAATACAACTATGTTGGTCCAACCGACTCTGAGAAGTGGCTTGACCCTGAGAAAAGAAAAGTCGACATTCTCAAAAATAGGAAAGCCAATCGTCAACCGCATAGGTCAAACCAAAGGTCACCCTCATTTAAGACTTTTGTAGAAAAACTGAAATACCCAAAACCGAGTGCTAAAAGGACGGTTAAAACCTTAGTAAAGAAGGCTGTCCGGTTTGTGAAGGTTTGGATACCCAAGGGACTAATCGCATGCGGACCCAAGTGAATGTGGGTACCAAATAGTTGTAAATATGTACATTTTGCAGGATATAATGAAACGGCTAGGAAATTCTGAATGGTACTTGGATAGCGGTTGCTCCAGGCATATGACCGGAAACAACAACCTACTAACCGACATCAGAATAGAAACCGGTGCTCTAATCACCTTCGGTGACAACTCAAAAGGTAGAACTGTGGGCAAGGGTAAGATTGTCCATGGTAACTTAACTATTGATAACATACTTTTAGTTGAAAACCTACGTTTTAACCTGTTAAGCATCAGTCAAATGTGTGATGCTGGATACACAGTAGAATTTCTTAAACATGCATGCTTAGTTAAGAATTCACAATGGATTGTACTACTAACCGGAAACAGGCTAGGAAATATCTACAAGGTAGACTGGAAAACTAAGGTAGAACACCCTATATGCATGATAGCTAAGACTGATCAAACCTGGTTATGACATAAGAGACTAAACCACTTAAACATGAAAACCTTAAACTACATTCGCGGTAAAAAGCTAGTAGAAGGTATTCCTGACATAGTATTTAACAAGGATAAGGTTTGTTCAGCATGTCAAATGGGTAAACAGACTAAATCAACCTTTAAGAGTAAAGGAAATATCCAATCTAGCCGATGTTTAGATCTCCTCCACATGGATTTATTTGGACCGATTCAGGTCGTTAGCCTAGGAGGTATGCTTTACACCATGGTAGTTATTGATGATTATTCTAGATTTACATGGGTAATATTTTTACCATCCAAATGAGAAACCGCATCAAACCTGATCACACTGCTTAAACGTTTGCAAAATGAAAAGTCAACTCGCATTAATAGCATTAGAAGTGATCGAGGTACCGAATTTACCAATAGTACCTTAACCGCATTTCTTGATGAATCCGGCATTAGAGACGAGTTGTCTAGTGCTAGGACTCCTCAACAAAATGGCCTGGCCGAGAGAAGAAACCGGACTCTCAAGGAAGCCGCACGGTCCATGATAGCCAATTCGGGCATTGCTCAGAAATTTTGGGTTGAGGCTATCAACACTGCATGTTATACACAAAACCGGTCTCTGATTAACAAGTTTCATAACAAAACACTGTATGAGGTTTATTTTAACAGGGTTCCCAATCTCAAGTACCTCAAGATTTTCGGTTGTAAATGCTATATTCATATAAATGGTAAAACATATCTTTCTACTTTTGATGCAAAAATCGATACTGGGATCATGTTAGGCTACTCAGCAGTGAGTAAGGCATATAGAGTATACAACAATAGAACTTTAACCATGGAGGAATCACTTCACGTGGCTTTCGATGAATCGGTTGAAAGTAATACTGCATCATGCTTTGATCTACACAACAGATTGGAAAACAACAATATCCATTCTGATAGTGAAGATGAAACTCCGGTTTTCAGGAGGTTTGTCCATGACCAAATGGGTAATATTGAAACCCAGCCTGATCAAGCTGTTCCACAACAGGAAGCTGACACTTCGGTCCAATCCGAGGAAGTCGGTCGGTCTGACGATCCTGTTCAGCCTACCGACATGTCTAGCCTTGATCAAGTAAACGGTGATTTGGTAGACATCCCTGAACTGAACCTCAAAAGAAATACTAAACATCCTCCTGAGCAAATTATAGGTGACCCTTTAGAACCTGTTCGAACTAGGCGTCAACTTCTGGAGGAATACTTTAATTCCGCTTTTATATCCCAAATTGAGCCGAAAAGAATAGATGAAGCATTGTCAGATCCGGATTGGATCTTGGGAATGCAAGAAGAACTAAACCAGTTTGAGAGTAACAAAGTCTGGTACCTAGTCCCTAGACCGAAAGATCATCCGGTCATAGGAACAAGATGGGTATTTAGAAACAAACTCAATGAGGACGGTTTGGTCACGAGGAACAAAGCTAGATTAGTGGCACAAGGTTACAAACAGGAAGAAGGCATTGATTTTGAAGAATCATTCGCTCCTGTAGCTAGGATTGAAGCTATTAGGATTTTTCTAGCCTTTGTTGCATTCAAAAAACTTTAAGGTTTTCCAAATGGATGTTAAAAGTGCATTTTTGAACGGTGACCTACGTGAAGAGGTGTATGTTGAACAACCACCCGGTTTCAAAAGTGCTGAATTTCCAAACCATGTATACCGGTTAAACAAAGCTTTATACGGTCTAAAGCAAGCACCTAGAGCTTGGTATGATACACTAACCGCATTTCTGTTACAACATGACTTCACCATCGGTTCGGTGGATAAAACGTTATTCAAATTTGAGAAGAAGGAACATATCCTATTTGTTCAAATCTATGTAGATGATATCATTTTCGGTTCAACCGATCCTAAGTTGTGTGATAAATTTTCAACCTTGATGACTAACAAGTTTGAAATGAGTATGATGGAAGAATTAAGTTTCTTCCTAAGACTTCAGGTTAAACAACTCGAGGAAGGAACCTTCATAAGCCAACCTAAGTACACCAAGGAGCTTCTAAAGAAGTTTGGAATGGACACATGCTCCTCAGCGGCTACTCCAATGAGCTCATCGGTTAAATTGGACAAAGATGATGAGGGCCAATCGGTAGACCAGATCGCTTACCGGGGCATCATCGGTTCCCTCATATACCTAACAGCGAGTAGACCGGACATTCTATTTGCAGTCGGTGTGTGTGGGAGATTCCAAGCAAATCCAAAACAATCCCACTACACAGCCGCAAAGAGGATATTGAAGTACCTAAAGGGAACACCTGATGTCGGCCTGTGGTATCCAAAGGATTCGTCCTTTAACCTAACGAGTTATTCAGATGCAGATTATGCAGGCTGTAAGATTGACAGAAAAAGCACCAGCGGAACATGTCAGTTCCTAGGTGACCGGCTTGTTTCATGGCATAACAAGAAGCAGACATCGGTGGCCACATCAACCGCAGAAGCTGAATACCTGGCGGCCGGAAGCTGTTGCTCACAACTCCTCTGGATCCAACAACAACTGACGAATTTCGGTGTTATAGCCGAAGAGTCTTCAATCTTCTGTGACAACACGAGTGCCATAGCAATCACCTACAATCCGGTTCTCCACTCCAGAACCAAGCATATCGACATAAGGCACCACTTCATCCGGGAACATGTCATGCTGAAGCATATCCGGCTAGAATACGTACCGACAGATCAACAAGTAGCCGATATTTTCACCAAGCCTATACAGGAAGCTAAGTTCTCTCAATTCAGACTTACTCTCGGTTTAACCGATATTAGTCAAATCCTTCCTAAGGACGCTTAAAAAGGAAAACCGGTAGTTCCTCCTAACCTGTTGGACTTCAAAATTTTCTTGGTATCTATGGAAGAACCGCCCAACTTATCAGATAGAGTAAACCGACCGGCTACTTAGTGCATGCACCAAATAACCGCATCAGGATGAACAACTGATAGCTGACCGGTTTGGAAATAGGTTATCTTAGATTATTTGAAATTCAAACAAAAGTGGAATAACTATCAGTGTTTAAAGATATCTGTTGTGAAACATTGCCTTTTCAAAGTAAAATGGTCGCACCTAAAAAGACGTGAAGATCTGATGATATCTTTCATAGTCTAGGTCTATGACCAACACCCTAGACTGCAAACATGCCTATTTTATGCAATACACTTTATCTTGCAGTTAATAGATATCATCACATGTAATACCTGGACATTAGGATACTCCCTCAACTAGTATTTAAGAGAAGCAAACATTAACCAAAACACTCACAAGACAAAAGATCACTCTCTCACTAAGGCAAAAATGTCTTAGTTTCTTAACATCTTTCAAGTTGATTTCCAATCTACCTTAAGCACAGAGCATTATGAGGTGTACAAAGTGATCAAATCCCTGGAAGATACTGGTCTTCGGAACTTCCTGGATGACAAGCAGACTATATACTCTGAATCAGTCCTGGAATTCCTGTATAATGCCAGGGTGTTCAGAGGAACTCCCCACTTCGATACCCACATTCAATCGAAGGTGGGAGGTATAGTTTTTGACTTCACCGAGAATGACTTTGTTAGGTGCTTCAGCTTACCGAAGCAAGGGTTAACAGATCTGAATGTTACGACCGACCTCAATGCCGAGATTTCCCTAACCTTTCCACGGTCCAACCTACCGGTCGATGATCATGGCACTAAATCACTATTAAGAGCTGAATATCAGCTCCTCAACGATGTGATAGGTAGAAGCATCCTGGGAAGAGATGTGACAAATACTTACTGCACAGCAACCTTCAATATGATGACAGCCATCACCACCGGTACACCGGTGAACTGGTCAAGGGTCCTGTTCGACGTCCTGATCTGGATGATTGGGGTGCGAACAGTCGGCCTCGTTCCACAACTAAGCTGCCTACTAGTTGAACTTGGGGTTTCGACCTGTCCGGGCGAAGGTCTAAACTAGACTCAAGTGCTGACCAAAGAGATAACCGACTCCTTCTATGAGCGGTTCGAAAGGGCTTGGAGGAGAAGGAACCGTCGCAACAACCCTAACGGTGTCGTCAACTCCCACGAACACTAAGTTACTCCTTCCTGCACCCGGTCATTTTGCTTCACGTACCGGGTGTATCTTTATCCAACATCATTGTGATCATTTCGGTTTTTCTTATGTTTCCCTCGGTTTTATCTATGATTTCCCGGTCTCTTTTGACTACTTTTCATTATGTTGGTGCATTAATGAAAAAGGTAATATTTAATTAATGAGGTAACCCCCAACCACCTGAATAATTACTATCCAACCAACTTGGTTACTTTAAAACCAAATCCCACCTCGAGCTCCGCATTAAATTAAAAGTAACTCCTTCCCAATGCGTTTTGGAAACATAAATATTCTCTTCCCTAATGAGACAAAACTGACATTCAATGGTAATATTTTCCCTCCAAAACCGATCCTATATAATGGGCCATCCTCTAAGTAACTCAACACTTCCTAGAACACAAAACACTCTTGAAATCTCTTGAACTCTATCTCTCAGCAAAGCCATAATCATGCCGAGCCGAACCTTAGGAAATTTTTTGAGCGTTGATTTCGAATCATGTATGGAAGAGTGGGACGGAAATCATGGAAAGGAGATCATGTTTGAATCTCTCATCGACACCGGCCTTCGAACTTTTCTCGAAGAATCCGGTCCCATACTGATTGAAGATGTCAAGACATTCTTCAGAAGCGCTTGCATTAGGGGAAACTACATCGTCTCTACGGTGAGAGACCACACTTTCTGGCTTGATGAAGCCGAATTTGCCTCCATGCTCAACCTGCCCACAGAAGGGTTCTCTGACTTTCCAACTCTGGAGGGAAGTGAGGCATATTATCACGCACTACTCTTCTCTGGAACCGTTGTTCCGGTAGAAAACCATGGGTTAAAAACCCGCCTCGCTCATCACTTTCAACTCATTCTTGAGATTGTGACCCGGTCTATCCTTTGTCAATCTCCAAATCAGCGGTACTCTAAGAACACATACAACATCATGACCCATATTGTTGGCAAATCAACCATCAACTGGTCAATAGTCATTTTTCAAAACCTGAAAAACATGGTGATAACCAAGAAAGGTCTCGGTTATGCCCCTCACATAAGTAAGCTGATTCTCAAGTACCGGCCAGAGTTTGGACCGGGCACACCGGCATCCCCTTCAAACATCCCTGACATGGATGCGGTGGAAGAAAGGTTTTCTAAAATGGTTATTACATAAGTTGTATCTTTCCATCTTATGTATGTCGGTCTTCACACCGATATATCCTTCGGTTTTTATTCTGTAATGTTTCTTCAAAACAATTCTATTTAAGTTTAAATGACCGGGTCATCTGAATATTTTGAATATCTAAGTAACCAGTTAACATTGTCAAAATAACCGCGCTCTTATCCGGTCTCAAAGAAAACCGTTTAAACTCAAAAGATTGCAAAATTCTGCTTACTCAAAATAACCGGATAAACTTTCGGAAACCGCAACATCAATCGGTTTCAAAAGGAGATTGCGTCATCAAAGTCGAAAGCGAAAATTTTGGAGGGAAATTTCCCGCCCAAAATCTCCCGCTCAAAATTCCCACCTCCTGGTTTACCGCCCACAAATTGGCGCCTATTCGATTACCGCCTTTGGTTTCCCGCCCACTATTTGCCGCCTATTCGGTTTGGAGGGAAAACTCCCGCCAAATGTAGATGGGACGGTTGAGTTTCCAAACCGCACCTATAAAAGGGGCTCTCGGCCACTTCATTTCACTCTCACGCGAAACAACTTTCTCTCTCTAAGCTTTCAAACTCTCTCAAGCGGTTATCTTCTCTTGTATTCTTCAAACTCTCTCAAACTTCTAAGATGTGGCGCAATTCGGTTTTATTCAAGCAAATGACTCAGGTGGATTTCGAGGAAATCCGACAGAAAGGCACGCCTGCAGCAAAAGGAGTTATTAACCGGGTAACTGAGGCCGTCCTTGAGTACTTTCTCGGAGGTCCCCATGTTTTATATAAAGATGCGGTTGAAGAATTCTTCAACACCGCAACTCTCTCTGGCGACAAGATCACCGCGACTGTAAGCGGTACTGAATTTGAGCTAACCGAGGAATCGATTGCAAAGAGCTTACGCCTTCCATCAGACGGCCAAGATGCATCTTCGGATACAGAACTAACAACGTTCGAAGCAGCTTGCCAGATACTCTCAGCAACTAAGGAACCGGTTAAAGTATCCGGTAACAAAGCGACCCTACGACCGGAGTACATACCGATTTGTGATATCTTCACAAAGGCGGTTCAAGCAAGAGGAGGAAATTACAACAGCCTCACCAAGGCCAATATCGGGATGCTAGTCGGCCTGATAGAAGGCACAAAAGTGAACTGAGCAAAGGAAGTATTCAACAACTTGAAGGATATGGTGAAACCGGATTCAACCCGGTCATGGGGATACGCCGTCCCTTTTGGTAAAATCTTGATTCACCATAACCTCAACATCGGTCCCGGTGTCATCATCCCATCAAGAAGGTTGATAAGATCCAAACACTTCCTAGAGAGGAAGCAGCGCCCCCCGGTTCCACAGGTGGCCGAAAGAAGACAACCGCCAAGAAATCGGCCCCGACGAAAGAAAAGACCGGAAGCAAGGGCAAAGAGAAGATAGTATTCTCAGAACTGCCACCACAAACAGAAGAGGAAGAGTCGGCTTCCACATCTAAACGAACCGAATCAGAGAAGACCGATGATGAAAGACCGAATGATGAAGAGCATTCGGGCCCAAGTTCCGATAATACCAGTACGGGCGCAAATCCTGAAAACGACGAGGCCAATGAAGAAGACAGTGAAGAGGAGGAGGAGGACGACCAGACGAAGGCCGATACTATAGCGCGCCGAATCCTGGAGGTCATTGCACTGCGAGCTAAAAAGGTTGGCGATATACTGGGAATGGCACGAGTACCGGTTCAGCAAACTTTTTAAACACATTTTACCGGGCTTCACCGACGAAGAATGCTTCAAAAGAATGAAGGAGATAGAGGACGCAGTCATGAGCCTCACAAACGCGGAAACCATTCACGAAGCCTTGGGCCGAACCGCCATCATAAGATCGCGAGCCCGGCTACAGAAGCTAACCGTACGGATCCGGAAGATTAAGGAAAGGTACGAAGAGGGAACACCGGAGGATAACTTAACGCCCTTGGTGTTAGAAAGACTTGAGAAAGCGAGAGGAGAACTCGATGAAGAAATAGAGCGGCTGGAGGTGATGTGCAGACAACGCGAAATACCGCACTCTCCAGCTCCTCGGACCGATAAGGGTCAAACTCATGGTGCTACACCTCCTCGGGGGAACCCGGTGATAAACGAAACCGATGAAAGGGCGGAGCCTCTTCTCACCGGGCAGTTTCAACATGAACAACCGGGAGTCTCCGAACCGGGCATTACAAAAGAATGGGTCAAGAGCCTTCTCCAAGAATTTGCAGACTCAACGGTTCACCCGTTAGAGGAGAAGATGCAGAGAACCGTGAGCATGGCACTCCGGTTCGCCAACAATACGAGGAATAAGCTCGTAATGACAGATGACCGGTTCTCACAAATCGACGCTGACTACCGGGAAGAGGCGGTTTTGCGCGACAACCATCTTAAGCGAACTGAGGCCTTGGAAGAAGACAACTCAGGAATAAAGAATGACTTCGATCGGCTTAAAAGAGAGACCGAACAAAGATTAAAAGAGGTCACTGAGGATCTAGTCGGCACGACACTCAGCAAGGTATCAGAACTGGAAAAGAAAAATGCGAGTCTTGAAGACCGCAACGACAAACTCGAGGCCGACCTCAAGGCGCTGACCGCACAAGTAGATGAATTACTCAAGGCAAAGATGAGTGCGGATGCAGCGGTTGTGGAGGCAAATGCCCGAGCGGCTTAGGAAGTCCAGGATGCGCTGGACGACGAAGCTAGAAGAGAGAAGGAGCCTCCGCAACTCACCGAAGAAGAAAGAGCCGAGCGCGAACGAAGGACAAGGGCTAAGTATCCGGGACTTGAAGAGTCCGTGGCCGCTCAGCAACGAGAAGATGCAGAGCGGCTAAATGCACAAAAACAAGGGCTCGAGGAATTTGCGACCGCTCACAAGAAGAAGAAAACGGCGGCCCCTTCCTCTTCGATACCGGCAAAGCGGAAAAGAAAACCATCTAAGAAGGACCAAGTAGCCGGGCTGCTAAATGAGGTCACTGACACGGTTATTGAAAGTCAACCGGATCAGGCTACTCACACCGAAGATGAAGATGAGGAGCACCTAGAGCAGCGGTCTACAAGACAACGAGTCTCCGAATCGGCCAGACAACCGCAACCGGCTAAGAGAAAACGGAACAAGGATTTGATGGCCAGCTACGACTTCTCCGACTCAGAATAGGGGCTCCCTTTCTTTTAACTATGCTTATCT
The DNA here is from genome assembly GCF_907164915.1 of Impatiens glandulifera. Classification (NCBI taxonomy): domain Eukaryota; kingdom Viridiplantae; phylum Streptophyta; class Magnoliopsida; order Ericales; family Balsaminaceae; genus Impatiens; species Impatiens glandulifera. The sequence continues at coordinate 4,542,952 of NC_061866.1, forward strand.
TAGTATTTCTATACAACATTCTCTATTTTCGGTTATCTATCTATATATATTAAGTTATTTTTGAAACCGGTCTACACTTGCATTTCTACATGGTTTTGATAATTTTAAATAAAATAATCAAAAAAGGAGAAATTGATAAGATAAAAGATAAGACTTTTCCAAAAAAATTTTTTTTTCAAAATTTTTCCAAAATTTTCGAAAAATTCTCCCAAGTCAATTTCAAAAATCCGGTCAAATAAAGAACCGACCTACGTTTGCAAACTTACATTGTTTTGATAATTTTAAATAAAATAATAAAAAGGGAGAAATTGTTAGATAAAATTAGACCGGTTCACAGAACTTAACACAAATAAACCTTCCATGCATGAACAAGGAACCGGATTGGTCAAACAAAAGAACCGGCTAAGAAGACTAGCCGGTCAAGCTACTAAACCGACCAGGAACACTCGGTACATCACCGCACAAAGAAAGGATCGGCCAAAGCCTAAAAACCAGAAACATCAGACAGCCGATCAGCCACAAGACAGAGGAATAACCGGAAGATGTCCGGTTAAACCATTCACACCGGAAGCCATCCGGTTAAGTCGAATGACCAACCAGTACAAGAAGACAATTCGGGTACCTGTTGAGTATGATACCAAAGGAACAGACTAAACACTTCCATATCTATACAAGTCTGAGGAAAGTCTGCAGGCTGCAGAAGACAGTCCTACAGGATCTTTCCACTTCGGGATAAGTCAGAAAGAAGATCTTCCAAGTACAGACAACTGCTTAACAGACAGTGTCCACATTGAGTAAAAGACAAACCTAGCAGGTTTGTCTTACACACCGGAAGAACAGACTGCCAAGTCTGTGAGATTGACCGCCAGGTCTGAGATTGACCGCCAGGTCTGAAAAGATGACCGCAGGGTCTGAATCACTGAACCTCTGAACCTCTGCTCAGCCAATCAGATTTAAGGAAGTAAAATATGACCGTTGAAATATTTCATCTATAAAAGGGGCAGTTGAAGAAGAGTAAATGCGGGACAATAAGAGAGATTCTAAGAGCATTTAATTTACAAGTGAAAAATTGTGTGTTCTATCTCTAGAGAAAGCCTAAGTGCTAAAGTTGAAGTCCAACCCCGGTCCTCCAGCGGCGTCCTAGATCTTAACACTATACAACACCGATTGGTTTCAAAATATATCGGTATACCCTCAATAAAACCATGCAAAAAAATGGCGTTATCTTTTGGTGTGTTTATGAAGGAGTATTACCGATTGGTTGATCCACCAATCGGTGAAAGCCCCCTTAATACCGATCGGTGATGCCTTAAGTTATAGTACCGATTGGTAGATAACTCAATTAGTATTTTCTATAAAATTTTCAAAATAATATGAGAGCTTCCCCTGCTCCCGATTCACTCTCCCTTTCCATTTTTCCGTTTCGCCATGCCGATTGTCACACGCTGTTTCTCCCTTTCCCTTACTATCGTTCGTCTAGGTAAGATTCTAATCTATTAAAACTTCTTCGTTTAGGTCTAGGTAAGATTCTGATCGGTTAGATCTTCTTTGTTTATGTTTAGGTTTTCAAAATTTCTTTTGCTGCCTCTGATCCAAAATCATTGATGCTTTCGTTCCCATTCAGGTGACCTTTCTTCTTTCTTGCATTTAGATTATTTTTTTGGTTAGATGAATGTTGAAGAAAATGCTTCTAATTGATTAAGCTATATGGTTTTCAAGTTTTTACCCTATTTATTAATCTTTTGTGTATTATTAGTTTAGTAGAAGAATTGTTGTTGGTATGCAATGCTTTAATGTTCTAACTTATGATGTTGAATGAATATTTTGGTGTTGTAACACACACACTACTAGTGTTGTTTTATTTATCTTCTTCTACTTAGTTTAAATGTCTTGTTTGTTGGTAAGAAATAGATAAATAAAAGTTTGAATAATGTGTTGGGATTGGTGTCGACAATAGAGACAGGGGTCTGACTATTGTGAATAGCTTACGATAAACGATTTAATAATAATCCTGTGGGGATTAATATATATTTTTATTCTTCGTAAATCTTCACAAACTCTTGAAACAGATTCAAGTGCGAAACTGTTTGTTGGATTTGAAGCTTTAGTCAAATGAATGCAAATGGTATAAAGTAAAGAACACAAGGAGTTTTATGGATGTTCGGAGATAAAACTCCTACGTCACCCATTCTTCCATAACTAAAAGGATATCCACTAAGACTTTAATTCAGATACAACTCACTGAACTAACTAACTCTCTGTTGATAAAACACCCTCTATTCAACTTACAATACTGAGGTTTCTCACATAAAAGACAGTATGCAATTACAATATGATCACAGCTAGATAGTAAGAGATTTTTGCTTTAGCTTGAGAGACTTTCTTGAAGCGAATATGTGAAGCGGTTCGACCATTGTCCTTGGGCTTCTAATTTTGGTTGAAGTGCACCAATGGTCGAATTTTCTTTGTGGACATGTGGCGTGTGTCTGTTGGACGACCGCCTATAGTACGAGAGTATAGTAGACTCTAAGTATTTGGATCGAGGCCGTACCAAACAGGTAGTGCGCCGAATATCCTATAATCTTGTCTTGTACCGGGAATTCAATTGAGAGATATCCGCGTACGTGGCATTCATTCATTTGTTAGAATCAGCTGACCTGTCAGACTGTTGAAGGCAGGAACAACAGATAACTAAGTGAACGTGGTTAGACGGATGCTTCTTTCAGACGACTGCTAAAGCAAGGAATCAAACGTTCTTCTTTAGACTACATCTAAAGGAGTTAGACTTGCTCGTCTAACTACGTTACCCTTTAGACCGCGTCTAAAGGAGTTACACAACCTCTTCTAACTATGTTTTCTATTTAGACCGCGTCTAAAAGAGTTAGACATCCTCGTCTAACTATGTTTTTCTTTAGACCGCATCTAAAGGAGTTAGACTTCCTCGTCTAACTATGTTACCCTTTAGACCGCCTCTAAAGGAGTTAGACTTTCTCGTCTACGTTTCCTTTTAGACCGCATCTAAAGGAGTTAGACTTCCTTGTCTAACTACGTTTCCCTTTAGTCTGCGTCTAAAAGAGTTAGACTTCTTCGTCTAACCACGTTACCCTTTAGACCGCGTCTAAAGGAGTTAAACTTCCTCGTTTAACTACGTAAGACGTCTATGCCTGCCTGCTTTAGACCGCTACTTCTGCCTACACAAAACAAATAGACAGCTTAGTCACATTTATTTTCAATAAGACATTAAGCTATTTAGTTTTGCTTGATCATAACTAAGTTTAACATAAATCATCAAAATAATGTCAGAATTGAATAAACTTATTTCTTTAGTTTATTTTAGTCAATTTGATTTAACTCAACAATTTTCCCCTTTTTGATAATGTTAAAACTTAGTTGAAAGATGAGGAAAAAGAACATATCCATAAACAACAAAAGTTATATATTAACAAAAATTAGGAAAGATTTGATTTTATATTTTAGCAAAGATTGCCCATAAACAATAAAGTTGGGTCTTTCCTAGACTAGGTCTTTCCTATCCACCTCTACCCTTGATGAAAGCTCTTTTTGCCTGATCTTCTCCCTGGACATCAGGCCACTTCTTTCCCCATTTTTGACATCATCGGGAGGGACAGAATCCTAAAATGCACTTTGAGCTCTTCGAAGTGCTATATTTCTTCTCTTAATCTTTAGTCTTCCTACTATAAGAACATAGTCAAGGATTCTTTGATAGTCCAAAACTCTAAAAGACTTAATGAGGACCCCATGTCCAACATTTGCTAGGAGAAATACCAGTAGTATGCTGAGCGGAGCATCATACCCAGATGACTTCCTTGGAGAAGAGATCATCTTCACCAAGTTTTCGAAGAGGAGTTTTGACCAGTTGACTGTTATTCCCCTGGTTATGGAAACTATTATCTCAAATACCTTTTTGGAGAAGGTATTAGAGGAACCCTTAGCCAACAGAGACTTAGAGATTACATCGTTGAGAATGGAGAACTCATCTTTTAGAGAAGACTTCTTTCCTTGAGTATCGACAGGGAAGAGATGTCCCTTAAAAGATGTATCTGAGAAGACAAGCTTCATCTCAGATAAGACCTCATCAGAAAAGGTGGAGAACTTAGATAACCCCTCCGATGGGAGCCTAAAAAATAGAGCGAAAGTTTCTTCACTGAAGCAAACATTTTCTCTATCAATATTTGCTAGGATAAGTTTATTGTCAATTATCCTTGCAGACTTAAAGAATTCACGAACCTCGGGTTCATGAATGATGACTGGAGCCCCAAGATACTTCTTCAAGTCCGAAGTATTAAGAGTTTCAAACATCGTGACCATTTCTGGAATCACCAAAGAGGAGACAGATTCGAAGTTCACTTGAAGTGTATTTGGAGCGATAAAACCCATTTCTTGACTTAAGAACAACTATTAGGAGTGCTAAAGGATTTAGACACCTAAGAATCACAAGGGTTTTTCTTAGTGAAAGAACGAGTAGAGAGAATCACAAGGAGGACAATGAATCTTTTCGAATATGTGAGTTACTCATATAGATCGAGATAGACACATGGCTATAAAAGTCATTTAAAAGATTAACCATCATAAATTTAAAAACGTATTCCCAAGAAAATCATCATTTAAAAAGGAAGTACGTCATTTAAAGGTAATCATATAAATTCATCATAAATGCAAAAGCGTGAAGTAGAAGATCGTCAAATATTTTAGTCATATTTTTAACATTGAGAGACACGTGTCTTCAAGAGATATGATTGTTTAATTTTTGGGCAGGAAGCGTACATGAACAACCTATGAGACTATGGACAACTGTCCCACTCATCTGAAGATGTGATGTCTATAGTAACATGTAGTTAGACGTCTAACAAGCTATCCGCATACCTTGCGTCTAAGTTGGGTAGTCGTCTAGTTTATACGGCGTCTAACTACGTGCGTCTATAGACACTAACATGCGTCTATTCAGACGACGTCTAACTGCGCTCATCTATAGATGCTTCAGACATCTGTCTTACACATAGACGTCTAACCAATTCTAAAGCGCAAGTTGCTTAAGCAAAGACACATATAAGTACGTGATTTTCTTTAGACGACTAATCTAATTAGACCGATTGAGACCTCCGTCTACACACGTCTGTCCAGTCACTTAAAAATAACAATATCCCATTCAATTTATGCATGTTCAATTAAGGTAAATTAATTGAGATCTACAAACCCTAAAATATTTCTAAAGTGAGAAAACATAGTCTCAGAGAGTGGCTTCGTAAACACGTCTTCCACTTGCTGATTTGTTGGGACATATTCAAGGCGAATATGCTTTTGACTAACATGCTCCCGGATGAAATGATGTCTGATTTCAATATGCTTTGTCCGAGAGTGCAACACCGGGTTGAATGTTATTACAATAGCACTAACGTTGTCGCAAAATATATGTGACTCTTCTGCCTCAATGTCGTAGTCCCTCAACTGTTGTTGAACCAACAAGAGCTGAGAGCAGCAACTTCCTACATCAAGATTCTCGGCTTCAACTGTAGACGTGGCGACAGACGTCTGCTTCTTGATGAACCAAGAGATCAGACGATCACCAATGAACTGGCAAGTTCCACTAGTGCTTTTCCGATCAGTCTTACACCCTGCATAATCTACATCTTAATAACTAGTTAGATTGAAACTAGAATCCTTTGGATACCACAGTCCCACATTTTGGGTTCCCTTTAAGTATTTCAAAATTCTCTTAACAACAACATCATGAGATTGTTTAGGATTAACCTGAAATCTTCTGTAGATGTCGACAACAAATATGATATATGGCCGGCTGATAGTAAGATAGAGCAAAAAACCGACGATTCCTCTATAGGCAATGATATCGATACTCTAGCCATTTTATTCCTTGTCGAGCTTATTGGAGGAGCTCATTGGAGTATCTATATCCGAGCAACTTTCCATTCCAAACTTCTTTAACATTTCTCTAGTGTATTTGGCCTGATTGATGAATGTACCTTTTTCAAGTTGACGAACTTGAAGACCGAGGAAGAAAGTTAATTCTCCCATCATACTCATTTCGAATTTGGCCTGTATCAACTTGGCAAATTTCTCACATAGTTTGGGGTTAGTTGACCTTAATATGATATCATCAACATAGACTTGAACAAGCAAAATATGAGAGTCTTTAATAAATCTAAACAAAGTTTTTTCTACTATACCAACGACAAAATCATGATCGAACAAATTTTTTGTTAAGGTGTCATACCAAGCTCTAGGAGCTTGTTTTAGACCATATAAAGCTTTGTCAAGTTTAAAAACATGATTTGGCAAGGAGTGATTTTGAAAGCCAGAAGGTTGTTCAACATACACATCCTCATTTAAAGTTCCATTTAAAAAAGCACTTTTTACATCCATTTGATACACTTTACAGTTTTTAAAAGATGCATAAGCTAAGACGATTCTGATTTCTTCAAGTCTAGCCACATGTGCAAATGACTCCTCAAAGTCAATTCCTTCCTCCTGTCAATATCCTTGAGCTACCAATAAGGTTTTGTTTCTCACAACTAAGCCATCTTCACTAAGCTTGTTTCGAAAAACCCATCTTCTTCCAATGACCGATTGATCATCCGGCCTTGGAGTTAGATGCCACACTCTATTTCTTTCAAATTGATTTAACTCCTCTTGTATTAAATTAATCCAATCTAGATCAAGAAATGCTTCATTAATCTTCTTTGGCTCAATTTAAGAAATAAAGACGGAGTTTTTCATCTCATCCAATAATTAGTGTCTTGTCCTAAGAGGAGCATTAAGATTTCCAATTATCAATTCAGGTGGATGATTTCTGTTCCATTTGAAGTTTGGTCTAAGAGGATCAAACATCTGGTTAGAAGGCCCCACGACGTCCGAATTGTCAGTTGTTAGCTGATTTGAAGTTTGGATGTCTGGTTGACTCTCAACCGGATCCGCCATCTGATCAGACGAATGTGTCCTATTGATTAGAGCTTCATCATCACTATCAGATTCAAGACTTGTGGCTTCTAATCTGTTAGCAATATCAATGAATTCTTCAGAATTATTTTCAACATATTCATCACAAACAACATGATAGGATTCCTCAACACTTTGTGTTCGATTATTATATACTCTAAGAGCTTTACTAACTGAAGAGTAGCCAATCATGATTCCAGTATCTTCTTTAGCATAAAAAACGGTCAAATAGTTTTTCCCATTTTATGAATGATACACTTACACTCGAAAATTCGTAAGTATAAAACTGTAGAAATTCTTCCATAAAAGAGTTCATAGGGTATTTTGTCAAAGCGTTTATTAATTATTAACCGGTTTTGTGTATAGCATGCTATGTTTATGGCTTCTGCCCAAAACATCTGAGGAACACCTGAGTCAATAAGCATAGATTTCGCTGCTTCCTTTAGTGTTCTAACTATTCTCTCAGCAATATCATTTTGTTGTGGAGTTCTGGAACTAGAAAACTCGTGTCTAATACTAGACTCCTCGAGATAAGAAGTTAAGCGTCTGTTGGTGAACTCGGTTCTCCGGTCACTTCTAATCTTGATGATGCTTAAAGATTTTTCATTTTGAAGTTTTATAAGGATCTTAATCAGATTTTCAACCGTCTGAACCTTAGATTGTATAAAAATAACCCATATAAATCTTGAAAAATAATCAATTATGACTAGAGTGAATCTCATTCCATCCAAGCTTTTTACTGAAATTGGACCGAATAGGTCCATGTGTAGAAGTTTCAAGTATCGATTGGACTGCGATTTCCCTTTACTCTTGAACATTGAATTGAATTTCTTGCCTAACTGGCAAGCAAGACAAAATTTGTCCTTTGAAAACTTCAAATTAGGTAAGCCAGAAACTAAATCATGCACACAAATGTTGTTAATGGTTTTAAAATTAAGATGATTTAATCTCTTATCCCATAGCCAGTTTTGATCATTTTTGGCTATCATACATAAGAGATTAGATATCTTATTTTCCAGTTCATTTTGTAAGAATTCCTAGTCTACTTTCGGTTAGTAGAGTGTTACTTTACTGATCCTTAACCATACATGCATGCGTTTGAAAATCAATATTAAATCCAGTATCACATAATTGGCTTATACTAATCAGATTATAACACAGGTTTTCAACAAGTAGTGTGTTATTAATGGTTAGATTACTATGGATAATCTTA